>NW_026623501.1:5378-23148 GCF_030028575.1 Malurus melanocephalus
CAAGTGTGGGTTTGCAGCATTGTAGGGGATAATGGGTTTTGTTCTAAAAGCAACGGGCCTTTTCCACAGTGGTTCTACAATTGTGGATGTTCAAGGGCAGAATGGACAAGCAGCTACAAGAGGAACCCAGAGCAGCTCACTGAGAATCACATTAAGCTTAGGAAATCCTGAGCTGACTGTGCTCAGAGAGTAGAAATGTTATGGAGAAAGATTAAACACGTTTTTTCTATTATTATTCTTCGCCAGGTGTCTGCTTTTGGCCCCTGCTGAAGACCCATTGCTGATGCTGYCAACCTCCTCTGAAGGCTCAAAAAYATCCRTTCCCCAGYGACCTTACAGACTCAGCTKCACCATGAGCATCTTCTACACATTGCAAGTCTGAKGAGAAAACAGAAGATGGAGAAGATTATTCACCAGAAAGGAGCTCTCTGCATTTCTGTTAATGCCCTAAGCAGTAAACAGAGACAAAAAGCTACAAAAATTACAGACCTGGACATTGGCAGAATGATTCCCACAGTTTTCCCACAAACTGGATGTGGTTTACAAGGTGGGACAGAGAAAATCCCAGTGTGCCAAGTTCAGACACTTTRTGTTGGAATGAGGATGTGTTCAACACCTAATTGACCCATAATCTATCAGTGAAACAATAGAGAATAAAATTCCCAATATAATTGGGTTATAAATCATTCCTTTGATACCAGGACGTAGCAATTTATTTTGAGTATCTGARTGTTTATTCTGAGGAAATACAGTGGTTTAGCTATATTTAAACTCTTTGGCTGGTGCTTAGAGGGGGAAAATGACAACTGTGCAGAGTGATTTATTTCTCCACTTTTCTCGGACTGTGAAGGTGTGAAGGCAGAGCTTTTAAAAGTAATCCTTCCAGGGGCCCACAGGCACTGTGCAAGCACTGTCCCTGCTGGTCCAGCTTCCACTCAGACCAGATGGTGATGAGCAAACACCTTCATCCTCCCCACGGTGCCTGGCATAACATGTTCACTGCTCTTTGAAGTCCATTTTGCCCTCAGAATTGTACCAGAGTTGAGTGCCCCCTCACAATAAATAATTCCCACATGTACACAGCATTTCTCATGTCACAAACATTCCCTTACATTCGTGATTTCTCTGTGTCATATGAACATTTTGAGCTGTGTTTGGGTGCACAGTGGACACAGAGCCTGCTCAGGGCCAGGTGGGATGGTCATTCCCCAATGTCCTGGTTTGTCAGGCACAGCCTTTACTTCCTCACAAAAGGAGCAGAAATGGTTTCTCGATGCAGTTTCTGCAGAAAGTCCTCAAAATTGGCAGCAGGACTGGTGTGACATAAAGACCAGACCTGAACTGGGGCCRAGGTCAATAACTGTGTGAAGATATTTTATGACAGTTTTGTTTGAGCAGAAGTTTAGCAGATAAAATGAAAAAAAAAGCTTCTCCCATCCTCCATGGGAGGAAAAGAAGCCACCTGTCAACCCTTTCCCACAAGCACATGGCCAGGACAGAGAACAYGACTGGCAATTTCCCTTTCCTGACACTTATTTCCACATTCATCCCTCCAGGAAGCAATAGCAGRGCCATCCCTGGATTTCTGCAGCTGTTCCATGGCTCTCTCTGTGCCAGAACAGTGACCTCGGTGACAGCAGACAGGAAGCAATACAGGAATATCCTCCCTGTGCCATGGATTTACAAGAACAAAATACCTTCTGTGGCTGGCTTTTCATCAGCACAATGGCACAAAAGGAATTCTGAGGTTCAGGAAGCTCCGTGTAAATGTCCAAAGCAGACAGAGATGCTCCCAACAGACAATGAGGCGCTAAAGTCTCTTGAAAGGGAAAGAGAGGGAAAGGTAAAATTTTGCCCCGTGCTGTTATCAAAGGAAATCTGGCAGCACYGGGCTCTAATTGCAAATTTTGTCATGAAAATGCAGCTCTAGGGAAAAAAAAAGAAGCAAGAATTAGAGCTCTTTCTCACTGAGATCATGGAGAAGGGGTGAGCAGCAAGGATCTATATGATCACAGTAATCAGAATGGATTAATCATTATTTCCCCGTTTGGGCAGTGCTGTCTGGAACTGTATTTTTAAAGCACATAATCCTGATGGTATATCTCTTCTGATTAGCCCTTCAAAAGAATATTCATGTAAGTTGGAGCTGAAGCATCTCTGCTGCAGAATTCTGATGATATAATAGGGCATTATAAATAAATGATTTATCCAAGTGAAAKAAGTCCAGCTATTTAGGGCAGGTCAGAGTGACAAGTTACTACGGCATCTTTAGCTAATTTTTACTATCTCTTAGGTCAGAGAGATCCTGTTTAAATGCAAAAGTTCTTTGTAACTGCAATTTGCAAAACAAYGAGAGGAATATGCACAACATGGTTTGCTGATAAAGCAGAATTTTGTCAGAGTAGGACATTGTTTAAAGCTTTACCCTGGAGGCACCAGCTGTTTTCTAAAGCACTGCTAAATGACAGAAGAAKGTACATTTACACACAATACAAGAATAAAACCTGGAAACCTTTTACTTGTAAATAACTGCACAAACACAAGAAATCTGTGAGCCCACAGACAGGATAGTGATTCTAGAGAGACACTGACCATCATTATGCCCCTTTGTCAAGAAGGGAAAACCTCAGGGGGAGGAGATGAGACAGCAGCTATTTTATCCTTTATCAGTACACAACCACCAAAGGTGCTGATGTTCAGTACTTACCTTTCCATCCATTACTTCCCCGCGATTTTTTCCCTCTCCTAATGTTGCAAACTGCAACTGCTTTTGCAACAGTGTGAGTGATGTTTAATGCTTAGATGAAATGAGAGCTGGGGGCAGAGAGGTATTAAATGCAGAGATGGCACTGTTCTAACAGGCTGTCGGCCTTAGCTCTAAGTGTGCTATCAAAAATTAGACCAACAAAATCCATCAGGAGAGCAGCAGCTTTGCCAGCAGCWGTTRMAAAGGAAATAAGGAATAAGTCAAGSCCAGTAACTGCTGTTGGGATTAGACTAATTTATAGGTGGTGGAACTATGAAAAACATGAAACCACTCACAATATCTTTAACCAGAATGGGAGGAGGAGCAGAAAGGAAGCCACTGAGATTTGTTTCTTTGCTTGTCCTCCAAGCTGTGGAAAGGAGGTGGGAGAGAAGGAAATCAAGACATGACAATGATGTATTAACAACAAGCAGTATGATGGACACTTTTGTCCCACATCCCTCAAATCTGTGGTGCTGATGCTTCACAAGCCAGGCCAGGCTCCTTCACAGCAAGGAGCCAGGAGTTCCAAAGTGAGAGGAAAAAAGGGGTGCAGAGACAGMGAGGAGAAAACAYRAGGASCAACATTGACCTGAGCCAAAACAARCAGAACMATTTGCCTGAAGGAYCCTTKGTTCTGACACCATATGTGAGTTCTGATCACACCAGCCASATCTCCAGGACAGACAATTCCTTGTACAGCATCAGAAAATCAGTCCACTCTGMAGTTGTGATTAGTGCAAGAGAGAGAAAAAGTAAATGCAATCTGGCCAATTATACACCGAGGAGAAGAGGGGAAAACAAACAAAAAGCCTCTGAACCTGGAGGTGTCAACACAAACGCAAAATCTGATAATCTTGTTTCCTTAATGTGGGACTGTACCTGGTGAGCTCAGAGAATGCTTGCAGGAGGTCAATACCCAGCACAGTGGTCACCCCAAATATAATGTGAAGGCAGAGCCACARGGCTCCAGCACTGGGATTTGTTTTTCCATTCTTTTATCTGCAGTGAAGCCTGTGTTGGCAGCAATGTGGGAAGAGCCAATTATGTTCCTGTCAATGGCTGCAGCACATCCTGAAATTCTGCATCCCAAGGTCTCCAAAGCCAGGTCAGAGGGGTTGAGGCTGAACACACTGAGGAGAACCTGGAGGAGTTTAACACCCTGTGGACCTATTACAAGGGTTGGAAAGCCCCCAAGCTGTTTTATTCTCTCAATTTGTTCACTTGAGCACAGTTCAGCCCACTCCACTGTGCAGAACACACACACACCTCAGGACTGCAGCTGCAGTGGAGCTGAGCATCAGTGCAGGCAGCACAAAACACCAGTTTTGAGACCTGCTGCTGCCGGTACAGCTCTGGGAGTGAAACAAGAGRCAGTGGAGAGCCTCTCTTTGCTGTTCCTGGTGAAATGAAGTGTTACTGCCCACCGAGACTCTCCCTGTGCTCTGCTGTTCCAATGCAATTATTMCCCCACCCTCAGCAGTGCTTTTGTGCCCTTCTCAGCCCAGGGGCTGCTCTCTCTGCTGTGTCTGATCTTGCAYTGCCACACAATCCACAGGAATCGCTCCAGCCAGACCTCAGCAAACCACATAGAACAGACCAGAACCAGAAAAAAAAATGCTGCTTTCCTCACTTCAGAACAGAGGGAAAGTCTGGAGTGAAGAGATGCTCCAACTTGTTTTCTAAATAGATTCTTTTCACACTTTCCAATTACTCACTCCCAAGCTTCATAAATACCTGCAGGGTCAAAACACTGTCCTGAGGAGCTGGAGCACTGACCTGGATAAGTGACAGTCAATACAGAGTCCTTTCTTTGGAAGGAATTGCCTCCAGTACAATCTTTTGCTCATTCAGTCTTCTGTCTCCTTCAAGCAAAATCTGCCAGAACTGACTATTTGCAATTTATTTTTGTCTTCTTCCTTCTCTATTTTATTTTGTGTTTTGTCCCAGCCTCYCCTCTCAGAGGTGTTTCCCTGGGGAAATTCATGTCCCTTGTACTTTTTGCTCTGTGCACATAATAGAACATTATCTGCATAATTTACCTTACACCACATGTTGTCTTCCTTCTGGCTAAGTGTTTATCTAAAATAAATATATTTCCTCATCATGTGCACGGAGAAAAAGAGCAGACAAGCCTGTCTTATGTGAGAGCTTCATAATACCCAAAACCTGAACCACCAGGAACGCATTAGTTCAGTCCTTCAGGTCAAATGTAATTGTAAAGCTGATCCTCTTCCTCCTCCTCCTGCCTCTCTCTGCATTTTTCAATATCTAACGAAATCCCCACAAGCTGAATCCAGATAAAATCTGGAATTTAAACACAGCCCACAGAGCAAGAGATTTCAATGAGATAAGTTAAAAAAAAGACAAAAAAAAAACACCATCTTCCTTTAACATCTTTTATCACCCCTTTGCACTGGCAGGGCAGGAAACAGCAGCAGATCTGTGGGACTGGGAAGGGCAGAAACATTYTTCACGAGCTAATTATCATGAGTAAAACATCCAGATCACATGGCAGAGATTTTGCCTCTATTCTCACTTTCCAGGGGCGCAGCTGCCAGCCAGTGCAGCTCACAGGGTGCAGGGGAGCTGACACAGCAYTTGAGCATGTTTTGGAGTTAAATGTGCTGGGGCTGTTGTGCTCCAGTCAATCCAATCTTCAGCCAGCTTCTCTCACAATCTCTTGAGCGTGAGGACAGAGCTTTGCTGATGCTGCTGAGATTTCTAGGTGATTATAGCTATGTGCAAGAAAATTTGACAGAAAAACAAACAAAATATTGAAGCCTGAGGTTTCATAGAAGGCCACAGTTTGGGACTTCCTTGGAGGAAAAATGTTTTTTCTCTGTCCATGTTTTATCATGTCCACCATTCTCCCTTCAAAGCAAAAGTTTCTATCTTGTGTGCTCACCAGGGCCAAGAAGACAGTGTGAGAGATGACCCTGTGCCATCAGGAATAYTCTCAGGACACAGACTTGGATTGCTCCTTCTCATTCTTCCTGTGTTTAACAGTTTCTCAGTTTAAATTATCTTTCTACGAGTGTAATGTGATGATGGGAATTTGTCATGAGTTGTAGGCAAAGGTAACTGATTTATTTCCTTCAGCTTGTATCAATAAAAGCTCAAACTTTTATCCCATTTGGGGCACACCAGACCTCAAAAAAAAGGAAAATAAAATAAAATAGGTGAAACAATTGCAGAAATGCCAGAGGAGAGAAATGAGAACTATCTAAGACCATGATCTATATGAGGCAACAAGGGAGCTGCTGGTCCAAGGATGGAGAGAAAAACACTGGAGAGAGCATGAGAAAAACACTGGAGAGATCACGAGAGTCATCAATTGTTTAAAGGTTGTTGGAAAGAGAAAGGAAATAATCTGTTTGCCACAACCAGGTGGCAAGCACAAGAAATAATGGGCTTAAGTGACAGCAAGAGATATGAGGGTTAGACTTCAGGAAAAGCTTCCTAATGGTGAGGGAAGTAGGGGATGGAATAGATTGCCTGAGGCAGGGTAGAGTCTCACTGTTGGAGGCTTTTAAAGAACAAACATCCATCAGAAATTATATAGATAGATAGCTGATCCTTGCTAGAGGGGRAGAGAAATGGGTAAAGAAAACTCTTAAAACCCCTTCTCACTTATTTTTTTTTCTCTCTGATCATATAAAGGTGCTGGAGAGACCCCAGCCCATCAAAATCTCAAAGATGTGGTCAAAGAGAACTTTAGCAAAGTCTCCTGTGGTGAAATTGCAGAGTCCTTGTAAACCTTTCAGCAAGCAGGGGGCTGCCCAGAATAACCCACAGTATTATTGTGCTGAGTGAACCTCTGCCACTTCAGTTTGCAGGATGTTTWAACCCTGGACTAACTTTCAGTAAAACAATTCATTTCACTGATGCCCCAAAACTGCCTGCATGGTGGAGSCACTGAAATGTGCTCCTCTGCCAGCCCAAAACTTTGCAGCACASAAGTTTTTATATCCTGGAGCAGCTTCATAACTGAACACACGAGGGAATGGTCCTGCCAGTATCAGATAAGGGCCCTAAAAGAGAGAGGCAACATTCCCAGGGTCCAGTGCCTGTGTCCCTTTGATTACAGCAGCATAAATATATTATTGTTTGTCAGACTGATCTTTCTCAGTCTGTTTCTTCATATCAGTGTCAGAGATAGGAGCTCTCTGGGGCYCTCTGAATGTGATTACCTTCCTTTCTGCGTGGAGGAGGAGATTCACTTTCATCCCAGGTGCTGTTTTCAGCAGCCCTAGTTTAGTCACTTTTATCTATATGATGAGGAGTGTGGGCTCTMCCACAGTTGTTTCAAGGATGTTTTGAGAATAAACTCCYTGCAACTTCACGCTGCCACCCATGRARGGGGAAAGGTTTGCTTTATCTGCTGCCAAAAACAGGAGGTCCCTGGGGAGTGCTGCCCAAGGTTTCTCTGASCAGGGACTCTGTGCCACCCTTGRGTTGCCCACTTACACTGGCAYRTGCATTTTCCTGCTTTGCAGKGGCATTTRCCACCTCAAAGCCAATCTGTGRYCCTGTCATGCTTCCAGAAACCTCTKCTTATTTTSYRAGTRAGRTGYTYTTCCCATGCCTGCTTGGGAAGTCTCCTCTGTCCTGACATGCCAAGTGCCATATTTTTTTTCCTACAAGTTTTTCCTTGAAATGTGCCCCATAAAAAGCCAGGACCTGCCATGCACCATGAAGTGCTCTGGGGCATGGCAGCAGGAGAGCTGGTGATCCAGGTTTCACCTTTCAGAAGATAAAAAGGAATATTGCACAAGGAAGCACCGGGGAGTCAGTGGCTCTAAATCTGGTGAGAGTCCTGTGGGTGTCCTGTGTAGGGAYTGCAATGATCCCTGTGGGTYCCTTCCCACTCAGGRTATTTTAGGATTCTMTGATTTATATAGCTGTGYTCTTATCCCCCAGAGAAATWCAGCAGGACTTTATTTAAGGTCATAACTTGTCACACTAATATTGGAATGCAATCTTCTSCTTTTTACTTCATTAAAAGCTTCAGGCAAGAGAGATCAAGTTTAACCTTAACATCATTCAGTTTCAAACATCATATAGTCAGGATGAACGAGCTGGAAGGAGAGGCATTTATTTAATGCATTTATTTGTGTGATATTATCAAATTTGAGGTCCAGAGACTGCAATCCTGCTCTCCACAGCACTGTGCACACATTGGTTRATGCAGATTTTGCACCAGGAGAAGAAGCACATTGAGATATGCTGGATGGTGAAAACAAATATTATCATGAGCAAAGCAGCAAGGCRGGGAATGAGACAGAATGAGAGAGACAAATTAAATTATATATCCAAGGACAGAAAGCAAACCCATGCCACAGCAGGGAACTGAACTCACATCTGTTCTGTTCCAGCCCAGCACCTTTTCTACAAGGAGCCTCCCTCAACGTGCTTCACTTGTGGTCAAAATACCAACCAGGGAAAAGAGGAAACAAGGAAATACTGCAGGAAATTTAACCCCACCATTGAGTATTTTTCATGGGTCCAGGTAGTTAAGTTTAGTCTTTAATAATGTATGGCAGAAAGCAATTTAAACCAGGAGAGGCAGGAGCAGGGCAGGGGAGGTAGAGGTGAGTGCTGAAGAGCACAAGCCAAAAGGAGACAATATTGTAGGAAAAAAAAATATGTGAGCCATAATAACAGCTTTTCTTAACAGAACTTAACTAGGTTAGAGTGACCTCTGAGAGGTGCCAGAATTTTAACAGCCAGATTTTAATGTGAAGGATTATGGATATTTCTGTACAAATTGCCCTTGTTTTACACAGCCTGTTTTGCTGAGCACAATGTTAATTTTGCAGCTCCGCTGGAGCAGCAGCTTAGGAGAAGATAAACAGAAAATGATGCCTTCAGCAGCTGACGGATACCTCGGGATACCTCAACAAATCTRTGGGCATGAAGATGTTGGAGACATGAAGGGGGCTTTGCAGCAGTGCAGTCTGAGTGGAGTGGGGGAAGGTGGCAAGAGTTGGGAAAGGATGTGGTTTTTTCACTCTGAAAGCCAAGGTTAAGACTCTCCTGATCTCAAGGCTGTGCCAGGACATGCATTTTGTGCAGCTGTGCCACAGCAGTGCTCTGTTGAGGGATGCACCCACTCCTTGAGGGACAGCAGATGGGGTAGGATTGGAGAATTGGAGTCAAAAGCAATCGGTGATTCCTCAAAAACTCTGCAGCCACATATCCACGGAGGGAGGATTCAGGGTGCATCAGCACCCAGGGGTGAGGGAGCAGGCAGAGCTCCTCCCAAACACTGGGAAATGAGGATGGAGGAAGGAAGGGGAGCCTTAGCGGGGTCTGTGTTCCTCTCTGGCCCAGCAGGTTAGGGACTCCAAATCTGCTCACCCAGACACAAACTCACTCCTTGATTTGTTAGCTACACTTGGCCTACTTCCAGATAATAAATTACTTTTAAATGGGGATATTAAGTAATTAGCCATTAAAAAAATAATTTTCAACTATTTTCCTCTCTTTATAGTTCCTTCTCATTAACACTTTTTCAATGTGAGACAAGTGACTGGCACCCATTCCAATTAAAAGTAAACACTTCTTTTTTTCAAAGAAAAATGATATTACTGTGGTAGCCACACTTGAATAGCACCAATAGATTTTCCTGCCCCAAATGATTTAGCTGAGCTCAGTGGCTSGCAGCAGGGTATTATTAGCTCAGGTACAATCCCTCAGCTCTCCACCTGGCCACAGACATAAATTCCTGCCTCCATTACAGCTTTGCCAATACCATTTCCATGCTGGCTGCACAGCAGCTTTATCGTCGGATAACGCACGTTCTGCAGGAGTGCAGCAGGAGTGACAGAATGGGGTTAGGACACCAGAAAAGCCACATTATTTTTTTATCTATAGGAGCTGCAAAATGAGGTAGGAAAGAGAAGGGCAAAGACAGCAAAGGCTCAGCTCTAGGCTGCTGGTGAAGAGAAAGGCAGACAGAAAAGGGCTGTGCTCGTTCATCCACTCACAGTGGAGGAAAGTTTTCAGAGATATTTCCCACTAGTCTTTCACTTGTTATGCATCAAGGGCAGAGCTGTCTCCATTTTATTGCACTCTGTCATTCAGARCCGGGCTAATCATTGCTGCTGAGGAGCCAGGCAGCCATGGGGAATTCTCTCTTCAAGTGTCCCTCATGCTGCTCATTCACATGCCACTGCCCTGACTGGAGCTGTCTGGTGACTTTGGAAAAAGGACACSGTGAAAAAAGACAGCTTTATATGACAAAGGAACCAAAGGACAATTCTGCCACATCCTGAGCTTGAGTTGAGCTGTCTTGGAGCAGCCTTGGCTCTTATGTCCCCAGCACAGCCTTAGTAGCAGCGTGTAATGAGCTCTGGGCAGGAATTGCTGAGGATAGGGGATGACCTGGTGCCTCACAGCTGGTGGGTTGGAAGCAGCACAGCCCCCTTCACCTGCCCTAAGCCCAGTCCAGCAAGGTCTGCTCTCACTACCTCAGCTATTGAAACAAATCTGGCTGCAGAGTTGAAATGTAGAATTTTTCAGACCACTAGAAATTAAGACGGGCTAGGAATTATATCCTGGAAAATGTTGGGTCTGGATCAGCTGTCTCAAGCAGCAGTGTCAGAGGAGAGTCCAAGACCATCATTCTCTCATCCTGATGTGCCCAGGCAAAGAATGACAGCTCTGTTTAAAAATATGCAATTCTGTATTTCCAAAGAAATAAGAGAAAAAATAGAGAAAGCTTCCTGAAGGTGAGCAGCCCGCCTCAGGGTCTGAGTCCCAGGAGGGTGCTACAGCTGCACAGAGGTCGGTGTTGGGGCCAGTCACTTGAGGGAGGCAAAGAGCCACTCTGGGTTTGCCTGGATTTCCCATGGTCAGCCTTCCAGGGAGAAAAAAAGAGGCCCATAAAACCCTTATGGCCAGTGCAAGGTTTGGAGGTACCTCTTAGCTTCTGAATGGAAAACAGTGAATAAGGAGATGAAAAAATTCACAGGCAAAATAGAAAATTTAACAGGATTTGAAAGGATTCCATTTCAATTAGACTGCCCAATGTGAGTGAGGTGGTCAGCACAGCTTCAGACAATATTTGCTGTAGATAAAGGCAAGAGTTCTTTCATTTGCCTGAAAGAATCTAAAYTCACTAAACATTTGGTGAGAGAAAGAAAGCCTGAGAAAACAAAGGTCATTTYGATCAGCTCAGCATGATCAAACACTCTAAACACCACAGATGTTTTGAGCAGATGTGTCAAACTTCTGCTTCAGAGTCAAAACATTGGGAAACAGGACGTGCCAATGTGCTGCACACCAGGGAAACCACAAGTAATTTCCTTGGCGAGTGCTGTGATCAGATCTGTGTCGTGAACCCAAGGGGRAATGGTAAAAAATGAACACAATTTCAAAAGGGATTGTAGGGATAATTGAGATTTTTCTCCACGGAAAAAGGCTACAAAGATAATGGCTACTGAGGAGAAATCAGAAAGATGAATGAGATGATACAACACAGATGTGGTCAAGAACATAAAAAACATATTTGGCACTTTTGTTTTTAACTTGACATTTGAGGAAACAGTTTGGGACAATSTGCACAATTAAAACAGAAGTTGCTTAGAAGACTTAGAAAGAAAACMCTTTTAAGTGTTTAACCAAAAATAACCATAGGAACTCTGTGTGCTCTGTGTGACACAACTGAAGCCACCAACTAGACCCTCTTGTAAACTAAAAACTATATTTAATATAAGTGCCACACCATGTGATTTCTTACACAAGAGCTTCCAGAACATTTTTTATTCTATTGGTTCATATTGCATTTTCTTGGCAAGTTTCCACCCTCTCCCTTCCATCCAACCAAGATGGATCTTGGTTTGTAAATTCACAGCAACAAATCTTTGTGGGAAGTTTTACCTGAAAGATCTGAGCCACCTCTCATCTCAGAGTTTTGCTCCAAAAACACCACAGAAGGAGCCTCACTTGCCATTGAACAGTGCCACCATGTAAATTAGTTGAAAAAGATCCTGGGATCAGCTGAGAACACTCTGAGCTGTGACTATTTCCAGACAGAATCACAGAATCACAGGTTGGGTTGGAAGGGACCTTAAAATGATCTCATTTTCCCCCTGCCTTGGGCAGGGACACCCTCCACTGGACCAGGTTGTTCCAAGCCCCTGAACACTTCCAGGGATGGAGCATCCACAGCTTCTCACAGCGTGAGGAGCTTTAAAGGACATKTGTGCAAACACTTCAAAGGAGCTTCATTCAGCCATTAAATTCGGATTTCTCTGCCTCTTTCTTAGGGGTCACAAATGAGAGCAATTTACCATGAATCTCTAGGGATCCCACAGTGTGAAGGCAGTGGTAGGTAAATATTTCAGCTCTCTGCAGACATTTCTGGTCTGTTTATCACTGCAATTTCAGGGCACTTATGTGAACCTAAAAGAGTTTAGCAGTTCAACAGAGCAAGACAGCCACTGCATCCATGCTGGACTGGACATGTGTGTGTGTTGGCTGCATCAGTGACCATCACAATGCCCTCAGGTATGAGTGAACCATTCCTGTGTTCTTCCAGCTGACATTTTAGCGTAATTCTACATTTATAAACGTACAGCTGAAATACCAGTGCAGAATCCAGCTCAGTGTAATTCTGAAGCTGAAGAAACACAGTGGAAGTCCTTTTGATGCTGTGGGTTGGGGCTGGGTCTGCACATTCAAGGGCTAACACCCAATCACTGCTCTCCCTGGTCCTAYAGGCAGTCAGCTCCTGAAACGATGACAAATTGGTTTGGAAACGCTCTGATGCACCTGGATGATTTGAGCAAAGTGGAAGCCTGGGGGATTCCCTTTTTTGACCAAAATGGGAAATRCATTTTTATAAAAACCAGTCATGTTACTTTTCTTTTGTTTTCATCACTGAGATGTCTTTGGTGACAATGAAAGGGAAACTTGCACAGTGCTRGGGAGAGTCAGTATCCCACAGGCAAACAGTGATCCAGCTTGCCTCAAAGAGCTCAGTCAGTGGCTTCACTGCAGAATTGTAGCCAGTTTCTACCCTTTCTTTACTCAAATCCATCCCCTCATTACCTGTGGATGGAGTTGCCCTTGGTTTAGGCCATTTTRCAATCTCTTGGACAATCAAATAAACTGAGATATGCCATAACTTTAAGAGTTTTCCCCATGACTGGTTGGGACAAGCAACTAGAGRGGGAAAAGCAAGCAAGTACTAAATCAGATGATAAATTCTATGTCTCACTCCTAGAGACCCTAAGGAAACATTCATTTCTTGGTTCTCACASATCACCTTGTCCCTCAAGCAAACATATCATTTTCTTTCCTAACAAAGGCATGAGTTACTTTTGACCAGTGCTGGGATTAACACCAGCAGCCCTGGGACTCCTAACACAACATTGGCTGTGCTGCTGGGTTATCACACYAATACTCTGTCTAAACCAAGGAACAACTCCTGAACTTAAAAWCAAATACCCTTCTACCCAGGTAATTCACAACCAAAGACCTTTGCTGGACATTTCAACAAATCAAATCTTGGGCTTTCCCTGACCCACATTATAGAGTCATTTCCRCCCCTACTGCAAAAGTGCAAAACTTTCTCCCTTAGGAGCATCACATCAGAGGAGGAGAGATTCCTCCTTTTCTTCTGAACACTTAACAGGATGTGTAATGATCCACTGAKCCTCTTACCAGGAGYTGGCTMAAGGAARGCAACAGCGACTCAGACCYCAATGAAGCCTCAAGGCAGAGCTCWTGTTTTTAACCACWAATTYTTTACRTTCATGTTTTCTGCCTTATTCACAYTAGCAATACCTTCAGGGACCACCAGCCATTCCTCTTTCCCCAACCCTTAGCGATAATTCATCAAGGGGCTTTGTCCAACATTTAATAAAACATTKCAGAAGAGGAGCAGCAGGTCAGMTGTGACATGTGGTCCTTGGGGACAKYCAGTCAGGAGCTGCCTGGAGASGCTCTTCCAAAATCAYTCAATCTCTGAGCACAACGAGATTCAGAAGAGAAGAATGGCACTGCAAGGCCATGGGGCTCCCTACAATCTGTTGTGCTTGGGAGAGTGAAGGGAATGTTCCTTCACTGCCTTTATGGACATTTCCTTTTCCTTTATGGACAAAGAGTATTGTCTGGAGCCCTTCAGGAAGRTACTGTTGTCCCTCATGGTTTCACCATGAGGAGTTTGACCAATCTTGAAACACAATTTATCAAGAAGAAGCAGCTTGCATTGATCATCTTTCTGTACCTCACCTTTATGTTTTACTTGGACAAAATAATTTCACACAGACACCTTCACACACCCAACAGAGCTGAGCCTCTCCTCTGCTCCTGCAGCATTGARTTAATTATGAGCTGCACTCCCTTGCCAGGAAAAGTAACCATCTTGGACACTCTAATCAGRCACACCAGGGCTCAAGAGGATAAAACCAGATATACAAAAATATCTGCAAGATGCATAATTTCAGCTCCCGTTGAAGGCTCCTCGCACAGCCCCCTCGCTGCCTGCCTGCAGGTTCTCCTTCTCCCTCCCCTGTTTGCCAGGGACAACAGGAGGAAACCTGTGTTCAGCTGTTCCCTCTGTGCAGAGATTAATTCATTGACAAGGCTCCTAGGAATGTGCCAGCTCATTAATTACCGTAAGAACGATGTCAGCAAGAAGCAGGCAAGGTGACTGCTGAAAATGGTCYGAGAGAACCATCTATTAGTGCTTGCTACCCCGGCCATTACATGCCAAAATCCGAACCAATAACACCTGGCAGGCGTTTCTCAGCTATGAAATATCACAAATGGCACRCTTTAATATAAAGCACTCGTGTAGATCAGCACTGGGGGAGCAGGCTACAAGGAAATTAGCCCCACAAGCAAGTCAGCTCTGTTCCAGGGATAAGATTATTAAGTTACTTCCAATGGAGTCCTGGGAGAATGATGGGTCTCCCAGCAGTGAAAGGTGACATGGAAAAATCCCAAAGCTTTGACACAGCACCTCATCTGTGTTTCTGTGTCTGTTATTAACAGACAGGGCTGCCAGGAAGTGTCCCATAACAAACCCTCTCTCCCACAAAGGAGAGGCCAGGCTCACCAGGCTGAGACCTCAGCTCAACTCAGAACTTGACTCTACCCTGTCTACAAAGGCAGAGAGATGGCTACAGCCCATTTCAGATCTCACAGCTTTTAGCTCTGCCTGGTGCCTCCCTTTAAGGGGGAACATGAGTGCCAGAAATTCTCTGATTTGCTATTAAAATTCATCATTCTTCTTGTAAAGCCAACTCTGAGATAATGTGCCGGGGATTAGACCTAGGAAATCCATCAAGGCCAAYACTTAGTCACACTCAAGTGCTTTTATGCCACAGTTGCTATGAGGAGCTCTTCAAGAACAGACCCTTAAGAAGATCAGGAGGGCAGGGGGTCTCTCGACTGCTGTGCAATTGAAGGCAGGGCCCTTSCCCAGACTGAGCCCCTGCATTGGTGGTTGAAGGGGCATTTGAATGTCAGGCACTGGGAAGCAAAGTTTTATCAATGCATCAAAGGTTTTGCTCCCCTTAGCTCAGAGGGAATTAAAGGAATAGAGAGAATAAGTGGGAGAAACTCAATGYTGTTTTGACTTGCACAGAGCTCAGAGGAGCTCTGGAGTATCTGTAAGAACAAAAAGAAGGATCTGTGTTACAAATTCTCTGCTTTCATGCATGTCACATTGCTGGGGAATTCATTTTCTGAAAGGAAAGGGCTACATGAGCAGTTGTGGTGTCTCTTGCCACATTCCAAACCATCTACCCATAACCCTTCCCAGTCACCACACTAAATCAGTGGGGGTCGCTTTCCTTTGGTTTCCCACTTCCTTCTGGTGTTTYTGATAGATTTTCATTTTATTTCCCCCCTCTTCCTTTTCTTTGGCCAGTCTCCCTGCAAGCCATARCACTCAGAAACATTAATTTTGTCACCTGATGTAAAAAGGATATGACAGAGCTGTGCTGCAAAATGCCACACATCAAACCAGAAGGAATGCCACAAATAACTGTTCAGATGCCCAAAGAGGGGAAGCAGGATATGAATGRCTCCCAAGCACTCAGCTAAATGCACCAGCACTGCAAAGAAATGCTTCTCTGCCTAAAAATGCAAGATTTTGGGAGGTTTTTTGCACGTGCTGACAGCAAGATGTGCCAGCAGGAAGAGAGGCCATGCCACCCCCTGAGCCCTGTGTCAGAGGTCCTGCAGAGAGCCACTGCCCCTGGGGACAGCATCAGCTGTGTCACACACCTGGAGCCACCCACTGCCTCCAAAAAATCAGCACTTGCTGATGGAAAGCACGAAATGAGTGACCTGGGGTCTCCCTGGGATGTTCAGTGAGGTGTGGGAAGAAATGAGTGAAGGAAATGCTTAAGAGATTCCCCTGGCAGGGATGAGGCAGGACCAGGCTGGTGCTGAGCAGCTTTGGGGGTGTTGGGGAGAAAAAAGCAGAGAAGCCTGATGGGCTGGAGGAGGAGGAGCTGCTTTGGGGGGAAAAGGGGGGAGGATCGGATGGGAGATTGAAGAGACATTTGGTGGGGGTAAGGAAGGTGGAGGGGAAGCCAGAAAGCAAGTTAGCAATTCAGGTAAAATGGATTAGATGCTGATAAAGGCAGCTGGGGTGGRCTCRGAGGACCTGAGATTAAGAAGTGCASRGGGGAGATGATGAGTGTTGGGGGGAAATGAGAAGGCAGGGTCGTCTGGAGCCTGCTGATGGTTTTCAGAGGAAAACAGTCTCAGTTTGAGACCACACAGCAGAACAGATGTGCACAAAACCCCAAGGGGCCCAGAGAAAGGCAGGGCACTGCTAGACCTCCTGAATGGCCTCTGGGATCACCAGAGAGCAAGCCTAGAACAGCAATGTCTGAAAAGCACCGGATCTCAGTGACACTGCAGACCCAGCTGCAGCCAGGCCGGGTGAGATTCAGGGGGGTACAAACACTCTGCAACAGCTCCTTACATCCCAGTCTCATTCCATGTTTAGCAACATGGTCCTCAGCCAGCTGGGCTTAGATCCCAGCCTGCCCAGCAGACAGAGCTAAACCAGACAGCTCCAATCCCCGGGGACATGCCACCACCCTCAGGGGGACTCTGAGTGGCCCTGGTACAAGATTCCCTCCCCAGGGGCAGATAAATGATGAATTTGGCCAGCCTGGGTGGGCCAGACCGGGCTGTGACCYCGCTGGGCTGGACATCACCCGGCCRTGGCATCGCCRGTCACGCTGGGAGGAAAGGTAATTGAGAGGTCTAACGGAGCAGAGAGCAGATGACAGAGAAGCAGAAAAAGCCTTGGCTCCATTCCTTGATCTCTTTTCTGGGCTGGGAATCAACTYGTGTGCCAGTTTGGTCAGGCAAGAGCTGCACCCCGGCTCCTTGCAGGCTGTGTCTCTGTTTGCTTTCCTCTGACATCCYTCAGCATTTGCTGACAGATTCCTGCCCTGCAGGGGCTGCGAAATGGGCTGGAGCTCTCCCTCACTCACAGAGAACATCCCCAGGACCACTGCCATCACAGCAACGAGTGAGGCTGCCATTCACCCCTTAATCAGGGATCCACACTGCTCCTGGATGGATTCTGCACAGAGGAGAGTGGAAAATGCCCCTAAACGGGGCAGTGGATGCTTTAACTTGCTTACAAACACTTCCCCAGGAAACAGTGCAAGGGCAGAAATGATCAGCCAAAAGCAGGAGMGGAGATGGTGCTTCAGTCCTCCTAAAATGCTGAAGAAACACACATTTAACTGCAGCCTAATTGAGATTAACTTAAGGTCTTTGGTGCTGTGAAGACCATGGTTTATCCAGTTTGAGGTACTTTCTCTGACCAGCCAGGTATGGAAATAGTTAAATCACTTTATAAAAACAGAGTTCATGATTCTCACGCTGCTGAGGAAACTTGAGGAAGAAAACAGCAAAGGCAAGCAGAAGCCAGATTTGCAGACCAACTGAGAACTCTCCTTATTCTTGTCAGAGCTTCCCCCATGTCCCAAAGGCCCTGCAGAAACTGTCACATCTGATGGCACCAGGCCACCA
>NW_026623501.1:23358-35222 GCF_030028575.1 Malurus melanocephalus
CCTACTTTGAGCAATGGGGGTTAATCTGACTCAAAGCCTAAATCCATGTTAGCAGTTAATCCAGTTAGTAAGGCTTTCATTGGGAGCTTTGAGAAATCCTTTAACCTCTTGCTGTAAACCAGGAGCAGCTTAACAGCTCAATGTTCATGAGAAAAGCCTGTCAATRATGCTGCTAAGCAGGTATTTAGCAGGATTTAAAAAACAAGCATGTGACAACTCTTCTTTAATGAAGCAATTGGGCTTCTCTCCAGGAACCAAATGGTCACCATTTCGTCTTTTGCCCGTGATCTGCTTTTCAAGATTCAAAAGAAGATTCAGCTCTGGTGCCGTCATCTTGTCAAGTATTCCTTCCCGGGGAAAGCTCAGTAAAAGGCAGATTTTTCTACTGKTTTTTATAAATCTCATGGATTCTTTGTACTAAGACATCTTCTATGAAACACACTGCAGTGGTAAAAAAAAAAACCTCTACAATTTTTTTTTTTCCATTCAGAGGTGACTATACTGTTTGAAGGAAAGCAAGCTGACAAAAAGGTTTAACATTTAAGTCTTCTTACCCTAGCCTGAGTCTGAGGATCAACAGTGAGCCAAGGGTTTTTACCATTTCTCTGCAAAATCGGAGTTAGATGCAGCCCAGAAATCTCGCTGGCGCATGCAGCCTGGTGCTGCACCCCAGCTCCTGGAGCTGTTGGGAGACACCAACACTGAGATACCAACTTCACCCTGTCCTGGGAGACCTGGCTGACCAAAGCGAGGTTTGATTGTCCACCCTCACCCTCCCTGGGCTTCTCTGGGTGTGCAGTCAGTGCAGGGTTTGTGGGGATGCACAGCTCTCCTCTGGACTGTGCTTGCTCACCTCTCATGGAAATCCCACCAAGGAATGTTCTCAGGTACAGCTGATGAATTATCTGTTTGAATTGCTACAAATTCTCTCAAATGCATGAGATCCAAGGTGTCAGCATCCACTTTTTAATGTGTGAAGAGCTTTTCAAGCTCAAAGCCCTGTGGAAACCAGACCCTCTGGGCAGAAATCCCTGCGCTGCCGTGGTGGGGACCCCCATCAGTTTGGAAGCTCCAGCAGAAATAAAGGGTTTTTGCCATGCTATCCCATCCACCCCATTAGTTCTGAGCACAGGGCAGTTGTGAGCTGCAGGGAAGCCAAGAGAGAAGGGAAGAGAGGGGATGTGTTTATCAAAGGTGTGTGACACACATCCAGAGAATGAGGGACAAAAACCATGGCTTTCCTCAGCCTTCCCTTCTGACAAGGGAGGCATTTCACCCAGCACTCTCTGCCTCTTCGATTTCAGACACAGACACTCCCATTTCCATTCACTTTCACAGCTGAAAGGTCGTTTTGCCTATTTTCCCCTCTCTATTCCAAGGAGGAATATTGCATTACCTCAGGCATTTGCTGTGTTCCCTGAGCGGGGCTGAGAGGACCATGCAACATTAATCCTGTGTTAGCACCCGGTGGTGCTCAGAGGAGGCTGAAYATTGCCATTCTGGCTGCTGCACAGGAGGGTCCTTCAAAGRGAAACACTTCGCAGCTCTCAGTGCMTGAATTCAGTCCTAAAACACACTGGTAAACATAAAGTGTAGGAAAATCCTCGAGAAAATAATTCCTCCCTAAGCCCCCAATCAGCATCTCAACAGTGTGCAGGTTTTGTGCCACTCGAAAGGTATTTTAATTTCTGCTTCCTTTAATATCTTTTTCTGCTGATAACGGCAAAACATTTCCACACACGCACACAGATATTAAACCACTTAGAGAAGGATTGTCTTTATGGGAGCCCTACCTAATGAGACCACGATCCTTTGTGAATAACTCTGGTAGGCACAAGGACAGCACAGATMCTAATTAACCTATAACATTGCCATTAAAAAGTCATGACATGAGTTAATGCACTGACTAGGAGAGTTATTTTTCCTTTCATAAATTATATTTTCCTATAGCTCAATTAGCCATTTCCAGCCCCTATCCTTTCCCCAGTCCTTACACTGTCTTATCCAAAAGTATGGTAACAATCCATTTTAAGAAAGAAATGAGTGGTAAAAAAAGGGAACTACTCAGTTCGAATTCCTGCTCATTCCTTGTTGGCCAGGTGTATTGATGGAGATGAGAGGTTTTGTACATTATGCAGAGCCATCTTTTCACTGAAAAACATACTTCAAACAGATGCAATGTTAGCAGACACCGGGATGCTGAGCAATYGATTATCCTGTTTACTGCAAAATAACCTGCTGTGTCTAGGTTTGATGGTGCTGTGTTTTCAAACTCTGGTTTCTTATGAAACCAATAAAAAGACAAAGTGGACAAGGGTGACATTTGCTAGGCCACAGTCACAGCTGAATTGCAGCATCTGGGTGCAGGAGRTGAGGTTCAACCAAGGGATTCAAATTCATGAAAGCAGATGTATTCATCACAAATCAGCTACAGAGAAAAAAACACCAAACCCTCAGTTCCAGATAATTTTCACCTTGATGCAGCCACCTCCAGCCTCAGCTCCCAGAGGGAACCATCACCTGATTCACATCTTTGCTCTGATTCTCTCCCTTCCCAGCAAGGAGCCACATTCATGGCTTTTCCAGCTCAGTTTTCCTGCTGAGCCAACCAGGACATGCAGAGCCACTCGCAGTCTACCACAGCCTCAGCCACCACTCCCAGACCTCCTCTTGCCAAGGGAAGCAGCAGCCCTGACCAAATGGCCCCTGCACCCGCTCCCAGCACTGCTTGGACCACGCTGCTAGCAAGGCAGGAATCTGCTGGGGAGCACCCAAGGGTGGGGTGGTGCTGCTCTCTGCTTTCCCACACAATTCTCCCTCCTCCTGGTCATCCTTCCCTATTTCTGTCCATCCCTCCCTCTTTCTGTCCATCCCTCCCTCTTTCTGTCCATCCCTCCCTCTTTCTGTCCATCCCTCCCTCTTTCTGGCCCTCCCTCCCTCTTTCTGTCCATTCCTCCCTCTTTCTGTCCATCCCTCCCTCTTTCTGTCCATCCCTCCCTCTTTCTGTCCCTCCCTCCCTCTTTCTGTCCATCCCTTCCCTCTTTCTGTCCACCCCTCCCTCTTTCTGTCCATCCCTCCCTCTTTCTGTCCATCCCTTCCCTCTTTCTGTCCATCCCTCCCTCTTTCTGGCCCTCCCTCCCTCCTCCTGGCCGCAGCCCAGCACAGTTTGTGCTCTTTAGCCAGCGCTGCCCTGGGGGTTTCCTGCAGCCATCTGCCCGATGCGCCATCTGAGCAGACCTTCTGCTAACTCTGCCTCCCGAGGAGGGAGCAGGATCCTGCCAGGCTCCTGCCACTCACCTCGAAATAAATAAATAACAAGGAAGCAAGAAGAGGCGCCGCTCTTTTGTTCTGATCTAGTCTGGCAGGGTTGGCACTGATGTGTTCTTGGAAAGAGCCAGAAAACCCACAGGGTCTGTCCAGCCTTGGAAAACCATCCCTGTCCAGGCTTTGCAGTGAGTGCTGCAGGGAAAGAGCGAGGATGCTGCGAGGAGTTGTCCCCATGGCAGCACCAGGATGGACAAACCGTGATCATTTGGAAACTGCGTGGAGTCTGGGAGAATCTCTTCATGGGGTGAGCCCCAGGATTGTCATCCCTCCGGCTGGGAGATGTTACAGTTTGGGGCCTTGTGATTCCCATCAGCAGGAATGGAAAGCAGCTCTGCAGATCAGGAGGGATGGGACAGAACAGGCAGCGCCTCTGTCTCCCCACTGCCCAGGAAATGGAAAGCAGGAGATGCTCTGGAGAGAAGAACAGCAGAGCAAGGAAAGAGGCGGGCAAGGGAGGAGCAGATGCAGAAAAGCACAGAGCTCAGGCATGGCTGTAGAGATCAGACCATGAGGAGAAACAAAGAAGAGTCCAGGGCTGATTTGACAGCTGCTCCTGTGGGTTTCACGGGCAGACAGTGTGCTCACGTTGTGGGTCACTCCATTGCATTCAAGCCTCTGTAACCCCAGGGTTACAAAACACCACACAGCTCTAGGCTCCCCAGCTGCCTTCAGGCACTTGGGAGTACTTACCTGGAGCTGTTTTTTTAAAAAATACTCCTGTGCAGACACCCCTGAGGAAGAGATTTCAGGAACCAACCCCTCACCCCAATCCCTTCCCACCTAAATAGGAACGGCCTGCAGAGCTGGGACTGTGACTAACGGCCAGAATGACACTCACTGAAAGGGAGGATCGTTTTACAGGCTAGTCTGGGAACTTCTGCAGGGGACAGCCTCTATTTAGGATGGAAAAGTTTTGCAGCAAAGCTCTGCAAAGGCACAGACTGAGTCAGAGCCCTTCTACAGCAGCCTGGTCATGCTACTCAGATCATGCCCCTTGGGCATTGTTAGCAAAACCTGACCTTGTGTCCTGCTGTCATCTGAGGGCTGACAAACTCATCAGCCAGGCTGCAGGCAGGGAAATGACAGAGGTGGAATCAATGGGAACATCCTCATTTTGCTGCACAGCCTCCCTGCCCACCCCAATGGCTGCAGCATCGGGRCAGGGACAGCACCACACRKGCTCAGCCTCTGCTTGGAGTAATTRGGGCAGATMCAGGCTGAATGCACCAAGCTGAGGAGGGTGGGCAACGAGGGAGGAGGTGGGAACACATCAGGTAATGCCAGGCTGTGGGCAGAGCCCGATGGCACCGAGATTCCCCACTCAGGCTTTTGGTCCCAGCAGGTTCAGGTACAGCTGCCCTGACAGATGCACCCATCCCGCTCAGAGGGATTCAAATTAAGGTCAAAAGGGATAAAGCCGTGGTGAGGAAATGAATGCGTTGTTCCTGGCTCACAGTCATGCCCAGATGCACGTTCCTCATCCTTYATAAGGATAATTAAAATGCATCATTTGTGTGTGTGTATATGTGTGTGTGTGCATACATGCAGGTACACACTATTTACTTCTCTGGACAGGAATACAACCATAGGAACTATTTATTTATTTTTTCACTGTTTCTGTAGCATTTATCTGGATTTTAAGCTTGGGGAAGGGGGAAGGGAAATGGGAAGGGAAAGGGGGAAGGAAAATGGGAAGGGAAAGGGTACCCTTTTTCTCTGTTTTACCTCACCAGCAGAGGAGGGGGAAGCCACTCACAGATTCTCAGTCCTGAGCAGGGATTTGGTGGCACACAAACTGTTCATTCAATTTTCCATTTGCGCAGATCAGGGCATGAAATGCCTGTGGTTGGAGGCAGCCCAGGTGGGGCAGGTTGGCTCCCCCAGCTCTGTCACTCAGCAGATTAATTAGCAATACCCTCACCTCTACAATGCAATAGCAGCCCAAACCTGCAGCAGCAAACTCTGAACCCATCCCAGAACTTCCTTCCCTCCTCCTGCTGGACAGMGTGGCTGGAGGCTGTGACAGATTCCCTTTCCATCCTGCTGTGCTCTCCATGGTAGCTGGTCAAACGTCCACGTCTAAAATCTGAGTCCCAGGAAAGAATTCATTCCAACATCAGTGCCCAGAAGCGCAGCCCAGAGCTGGGAGGGAGATGAGCTCAGTGCTGTTTGAGGGAGAGGATGGAACTGCCCACAGCTGACAGGGCTGCTCTGGATCTCTGAGGATGCTGGACACTCACAGGAGCCTCTTTTCTCTCTTCCCACTGAAGCACTCAGCCTGTTTTCCTCCCCTGCCTTCTCCTGAGGCAGGCACACATTTTTTTTACCTGAGAGCCAGAATGCAGGGGAGTGTCTAAGCACTGCTCTGTGTGTTTGCAGAAGGTTTTTTGGTTTGCAGAAACTGTTTTTGCTGGCCTCTGATACCCTGTTAGTGCCTGTCAGCAGAGRCACAAGTGCACTGAGGAGAGGGCTGAACACTTCTCACTCACCATAAATTTGTGACATTTGGGGATTTGCATATTTCTGGCTAGAAAATGCTAAACCCATCAGTTACGTCCTCACTATTCTCATCATGGCATCCTAATTTCCACTGACCTTCCAGCCAGAGCACGGCCCTAAATTGTCACAAGCACTCAGCTCCATTACACGGCTCAGTGGAGTGTGGGGAGGGACATCTGTGTGCAGGGGCTCAGCATCCCAGCCATGGTGAGGCTGGACACTGCCCTGAGTCCTGGCTGATGCTCCTGAGCCCAATCATGAACCTTTCTGGGGGCCGAGGCACATGGAGCAGGGATGGTGCTGTTGTTCCCTGCTCTGCCCTGGCGTTACCTGCCCCTGCTTCTGCTTGGACACAGCTGAGCCTGTGGCTGCAGTGACACCAGGGATGCTGCAAAGCCCGTGCTCATTGCTCTATCTGCACTAGAGCTGCTCCCATCCCTCACCCTAAGAGCCCCTCTGGGTGAGGGACAAGCAAAACTCACACAGGATTTAGAAATCCAGTGTCTCACTAATAAATGTCTGAGTGATGAATTCTGCATCAGGGGCTTGACCAAGATTGTCTGTGGGCTGAGGAACAGGCACCTTCTAAGGACCTTGGGGATCACCACCACATTGGTCTGCTTTGGGATTTGGTCCTCGAGCAAAGTTGTCAGCAATTAGCACAGATGTATTTTAGGTCTGTTTATAAATGTCTTGCAGCTGCAGTGATCAGGAGCTGAGCACAAATAGCAAGTGAGAGAAGTCTGTTTGGGCTCTTTTCTGATGKAACTGGCTCTGGATAGAGTCAGATTTGTTTTTCCTTCTTCCAGAGGCTGATGGTGTTAACAAATATATGAAAGTGGATTGTGGGTGGGAGAGGAAAAGGAGCATCCTGACCTTTCAATATCCAAATTGCTCAGACATCAGGACTGACACTGTCTGGGGTGGGATCAGCAGAAGCTGGCCAGAAAATCTCTGAGTTCAAATGCTCATTAATTCATCAGTATTCACTCAGGGTATTTAATCAGGACTAAGAGTGCCATGGGGTTAAGATCTTCAGAGACACTACAAAATAAAGAGCGTGGCAATGTTTGCCTTCTGTCTTTCTGCTGGTGACCTCCTGCTAAACATSAGAACCCAGAGCTGCCTGCCAAGGCCTCAGATATTATCAATAAGTCTCGCTACCATGACATATTTGTCTCCAGGGGTAAAGTTTCTGATTAGCTGCACTGCCCCTGGTTCCCCAAGCTCAAAYGCCTTCCCCAGACACAGCTCTGTGCCTCAGGCACTGTGCCCAGGGTTTGCTGCCTCCTCTTTCCGTGGCAGTGGCACTGGAAAGGCTTTGACACTGTCTTTGCACAAGGACAGCAGCCCAAGATGTGACTCCCAAAAGGAGAGGGTGTAATTCAGGCTGTCACTACAGCATTAACATAAATAAAGAGGAAAAGRACATATCCCTGCTGACACTCTGCACAGCCTCGACTCCCTTGGCTGGGTTCACTCTTCCCTGCTCCAGCATCTCTGAGTTTCTGGGAGCAGGAGCTGATCCAGCATCCCCCCAGCTCCTCCTGGAGCTTCATGCACCGCTGGTTCCGTGGTCACATCTGTGTCACCGAGCCATGCACAGCCCCTTCAGCAGCTGGACACCCCACCTTCAGCAATAAAGAGAGTTTGAAGCCATTTAAAAAACTGCAAAATGACCCCTCCTGCCGAGCTACTGCCATCAGGAAAGCAACACCGCCAGCAAACAAACAGAAAAAGGCAGTGGARTTTTTGCCAAGGCGGCCGTGGATGGAAATGAGAGGCTGGGACAGTGCAGCAGGAGCCAGGTGTGGAATAAATCCGGCTGCGGGTCTAAAGAGGCTCCTGAAGCAATGCGGGATGCTCATCCCACACTTACAGACAGCCTGAAAAACAAAAGGGGCCGTTGTGGGATCGGGACTGACCGAGGCAGGCGACACTGCTAAAGACACGGTTAAATGCTGCACTGAAGTAATAATCCTGCGCTAAATCCAGAATTTAAATGCCTCAAGGGCTTAAGGGCTGTCAAGAGCTGCAATTCATTTCCAGGGGTTTTATTTAGTTGCAGCAGCAATTTTACCTGAGGGTGACAGTAAATTTGAGAATTACAGGGCTAATAATTTAACAGAATTGGCTGCGGTATTTTTTTTTTTAAAGAAACACAAACACACGCGCGCGGAACTTGATGAAATGAGTTCTGCACATTMCATGCTTGCAGGTTTCATGTGAGTGAAAATGATGAATGGGAACATAAAGATAAAACACACCACGGCAATAAAACAAATCAGCTCTGCCTCCTAAAGGTCAGAGCCAACCTGCCTCCTGGTTTRGAAATCATCTCCGAGGACAGCATCAGGCATTTCCTTCTGCATCCCCCTCTCGCCTCTCCCAACTGATAAATGCTGATTCTCGACATCCCCAGCAAAGGGATGGAGCAGAAACTAAACAGTTTCTTAGCCAGACACACAAGACACRGACAGAAACTGTGATTTATAACACTGGCTCTTTAATTTCGGAGAACATTTTTTTTTTCCTGTCTGCGTATCACCCTTGTTTGCAACAAAAAAACTAAGAGGTTTTTTCAGTCAGTTCCTCAGTTCATCCTGGAAGATGTTTTCCCTCAGGAAAAGATGGGGGCTCAGCATAACATCAATGTGCAATTTCCATCACCAGGAAGGTAAAACAACACAATARTTCATAGGGAGCTCTTTCCTTACCGCCTTGGTCCCTGGAATGTGCAGATCCCCCATCCCCTTCACAAATCCTGTGAGGGACAACACTGCAGAAGTTCTCATCTATTGGCCCAGCCAAACTTGTAATTTCAGGGAGGGAAATTAAAAATCAGGGAACCTGGTCCAAGAAAAAAAAATTGAACTTCCCATCTGTGAGTCTGTCTTGCAGAAAAATTTTACATGATTTGAAACCACTGATATCTTTTCCCCCTCCCTGCCATTGTCATTGAGAAATATGTTCTTTTCTGCATTTCTAATTGGGATGGAACAGATGGCGAAGGCTTTGTTTAATGAAATATGTCCATTCAATTAACCCATGCCATCGGGGATCCGGCACTGCAAAAGGAATCTGCATCCCAGTGCTGCAAGGGGATCCTCCTGCCCAAACCTTCACACCTGAGCGAGGATGGGGCACCACGGGCAGGGCTCAGAGGCACAGGCTGGACCTGCTGCTTTTCCTGCTCACCAGAAGCCTTGTTTCTTTATTTTTTTTCATTTCTATTTTTTTTTCACTACAATTTCTAATTTCAGAGCTGCACCCAGAGATTTTAAACCCTGCCCTCAGCCTTGCCTTAACAACACCTGAAAAAGGCAATATCTGTTCTCCCTCATGACTGTTTAGGGGTCCAGCAGACAGGGAGCTGTACCAAAGAGAACTGGGTCCCACTGCCTGCTCTGGTACCAAACTTTGGGGAAGGGAAGGCCATCTGTGCCTCAGTTTCCCCATTTCTGATGATGAATATCAATCAGCAYCCTGTGAACGACYCAATAKGTGGTTCACTGATGGTTTGAAAATYAACCAACAACCAGCACRGCTTYTCAAGGCAGAACATGGTGTTTTATTTCAGATCTTGGTCTGAAACAAAGTTTGGCTCCTTGAAAGAAGAGGGATGACATTTTGAAGCACACAAATGGAAACACACATTCATACTGTGAAAAAGAATCCTCTTTTTTTTTTTCCTATCCAATCCCACTAACAGCATAATTACCAGCAGAAGCAGAGCCAAAAAGACACAAARGCCTAGGATTAGATCAGGCTGCTCTGCAGTAAGGACTTTTTTGCAGGTAAATAGTTTGTTTCTAACCTTGCTCTGAGCTTTCACTGGTGCAGGAGCAGGGGCTCTTCAGGGATGTGACAGGAATAGTTTCACCTAAAGAAAATTAATTAAATGCCAACTGGACTAATTTTAGCACTTTAAAGCCAAACCATTTCAGAATTTCATTCCCAAATGGTGAATTGGTGCATTTRCCAAAATAAATTGCTTTGGTGTTTTGGGGACTTAGATGGTTGGTGGTTTTTTAAGTGAGGAATGCAAAAACACAAGAACCTTCAGGGGGTTTCCTTTCCCTTTTCCCTTATTCCTTATTCCTTCCTTGCCTCTTTCCCATTCTTCYTTCTTTCCCCTTTCTTTTCTCTTCCTCTTCCCTTCAGGAAGGAAGGGAAAAGAGAGGGCAAAGCCATTATTACTGCTCCAAATGTGTAATGAGAGCACATCAGCTGCTTCCCATGCTCAGACACCAGGAAGAAATCAAAATACTTCTATGGGAAATACACCCTTTCTTCAGTGATTGTGGTTTTTATGTTATATAAAACCCAAGGAGTTTATTGGTTGTTTTTGTTGGGGGGGATGTGCCTTTGGATAGTAATTCATTCAGAAATGGGATTTACGCAGGCAGAGGAGAAACACCACCATGCCACCTGCCAACAGTGAAGTGTGACACACACAGTGACACACACAGTGACACACACAGTGACACATGACACACCCCTCTGGTCCCTGCACCCATCAGGGAGTGCCCAAGGTGCCCTCTGACAGCCCCCAGCCCCGGGGGGATGGATCACTGCCCTCCTGCAGCTCCAACAGCACCCCGAGGGACCCCAAAACACATCCTCAAACAGCTGTGACCAAGCTGGATGAGCTTCCTSCTCTTGTCACCCATCACAAGGGAGAGGAATGGCACTTTGGACTCCCTTTGAGGTGTTTATGGGCTTGTCTGGCTCCCAGCTCTTATTACTGCCCCTCAAATCCCTCTCCTCTCTCTGGTGGCATCACAGACACATTTTCTGGCATCTGTGACTGTTCCCACACTGTCTCAAGCTGAGCTAAACTGTTTCCAAGTGCAAAGCAGCATGACTGAAACCCCTGCTAGACTTTCATAATGAATATGAAGTTGCCAGACAGCAGAAATTCCTAACTTGACTTCATCCTCCAAATCCATTTATCAATGCTAATCAGCCAARACCAGACAAGTCTTCCCATTCTGACTAGAATTACCCTTTTTTTTCTAATGAAAACAAAACAAATCTTGCAAAAAAAACAGTGTATCATCATGTGAAACTCAGTACTTCACTAACACAATATTTGAACTCATGACTCAGACAAAATATTGGCTCCAAAACTGACCCACTTGACTCATCTTTGTTAATGGCAGAAGTTTCAGAGATGTGTTTGAGATCCTGCTGTGGCACAATCAGGCCTGGGAGAAGCCCTGGATCTGAACTCTCTTTGGGATTTGAAGACACTCTGATCCAGCTCCAAAGCTTCTGGTGGGGAGGATACAGCTTATTCTCTCGGATGTTTCAGCAGCCAAATCATTTGATGGTTTTGTAATGTGCTCGACTGGGATGCYGCAGGTTTACTGTTCTAACAAAACTGCTGCAGCTGGCTGGCAATAGGACTYGAGATAAAATGATAATTCTGCAGCACTGTAGTGAAAGCACGATACATAAATGCAATAAAGAATTGAAGCCTTCCCAAAACACCAGATTCTCCGATCAAAGCTCTGCATTCACTTGTCCATATCAAATCACAAAGGTTGAAGGGCAGGTAGAGATGCTTTTTTTTCTGAGGGTGCTGGTCTTGGCTAGAGAAGGAGCTGCATTTGTATCCCCTCCATAGCTGCTCCAAGTAAGAGATGGTTTCTGACAGCYTGACCACCTCTCACTCTCACAATTGGCTGCCTTGTCATTGGCAGGGCCCTCAAGCAGATCCAGCTGCCCAGACAGAGCTGGCTCGTGCTTGGAAACGTGGCAGGCAGCCAGAGCAGCASAGAGACCTGCTGGCTTTTCCCTATGCAATCCCTTAACAAGGAATCCTGATGTTCCTGGGCACAGCTTTCCTTCCCTGGGCACCTCACACCACCCGGCAGCCTCTTGGGTATCTCTGAGACTCAGCACAGAAACAAATAAAAACTCTCTTTCTTTCTTTCTTTTCTTTCTTTCTTTCTTTCTTTCTTTCTTTCTTTCTTTCTTTCTTTCTTTCTTTCTTTCTTTCTTTCTTTCTTTCTTTCTTTCTTTCTTTCTTT
>NW_026623501.1:35422-41780 GCF_030028575.1 Malurus melanocephalus
CTCTAACCAGGTGAATTCTGCCCTTGCTATTTTAACATCTGGCCCTCCTGGGACCTGTGTTTTTAGTTAAGCCATCCAAGACAGCCGTGCACCATCTTCCACCATGGGGAGTGAGCCTTGCTGAGGGTGCCTATGCATTTGGCTGTCAGGCATGGACAGAAGATAATTTAAAAAAAAAAAAAAAAATCTTAATTTCCTAGCCATTCTGCTTGCTTTGACACAGCTGGTGAGCCCAGACCATCTTCAGACAGTACTTTCTGACCCAATATAAATCACTTCCCCTTCTCTTAATATGCCTGAGCAAAGCCCTGCATGTGACTGTTCTCTAATCCCCTGGAGACACAACAAATGGATTAGCACAAGCAGTTTAACCCAGAGCTCTTTGCTAACCATCCTCACCTCGAGTGAGGCACAGTTCAACAACATCACTGCTAAAAAAATTTTAACCAGCAACTGGGACAGTGACCAGGTCAGCCAGCTGAGAAAAACCCAGACCTGTAGGCAGCAAASCCCCCCTGCACTTTCCCATCTCTGAGTTCTTATCCACTGTAGAGTTTAGAAAAAAAAATAAAACAAGCAGCAAAGCTCAATAATTTCAGCATCAGAATGGTGCATTCAGCTTGCCACAGAAAGTCCGCAGTATGAAAACACAATTAAGTAGTTSCACATTGACAGACTCTCCTAATTGCTGCAAGGAGCAATTCAATTATGTTTTCAACACTGAAATGAGTCATTACCAGTCTATAGGGGAAAATTGTGTTTGTGGGGTCATGGTTTTTTATAGCATGCTCTGTTTTCTTCCCAAAAGTTAGCTCTTTTGCTGTTGACAATATTAATTTTGGATGGATTCTTCCCTTTAGCAACTAAATTGAGACAATTCCAGTTATGGGAACAATTGTCCACTGTAGATCAGAAAAGCCCAAAGCCATAACATCTGGAGTTATGAAAACAGAAACTTAAAGTCCCTTCTGCTTTGCAAAATTAATTTGCTTCCTAATCAAATCATAAATAATCACACTTCTACTCTGACTTCACTGTAACTCTAGTCAATACACAACTAGTATTGTTTGGCTTGTACCCCAGTTTAGAGCAGTGATAGCTGGTTTTCAGTAAAGGAAGGAATAATTCCTGCTAAGAAAGCAGCTGGAATGAAAGGTGGCAAAGATATTTTGAAAGTATTCTGAATTACAAATGCTGGGAGATTTAAAATACACAGAGAATACTAAGAACAGGAGCAACTTAGTGAGCACTTAAAAGGAAGTCAAGTCAGGTTAGAGCTACTACTTGGGTGCCTGAAGATGGCTGAGAGCTACACTTGAACCTCACTAACAGAGATTTTGTTTTCTATTGTTCCTACAGCAATTTGAAAGCAAGATGATTGCAGAGCAGTGAGATTCAGCAGCTCTGAATGTATTGAGAGCTCTGGGTTAAACAGCACTGATTTAGATGTTCATGCCTGCACAGTAGTTCAGCAAAGATAACAGGTTGCAGTAGCCACTTGGTAATTGACCTCTGGTGATTTAAAACCTTAATTTGCGTTCATGCTTTCTGATTTAAAGAAGCRTGTGCACTTGGGCATAACTGCCTTAAGAGATCTAAGCAATATTTTAGCCTAGATTCCTCAGGAAACAAGGATTAACAGAGCATACAGACTATCCTTCCTAATAACTCCTAAAAGYRTTGGCTATTTTCARCCAAATTTGTTGCAGGGCTCAGAGYTGTGATGCTTGTTAACRTTCTCATGGTTTTGTGAAGAGCCAGAGCCAAACTCAGATCTTRTTCTGTGAAGCAGCTCTTGGTTGARCAAGTTCTGTCCATTCCATGGTGAGTACATCCCATGGGACATGAGGCCAGGAGAGGACAGTGGGGCTGGGTCCTGCATGCAAAAAGGAAACCATGGAGCTCCAGGGGATGCTTGACCCACTGCTTGGTGAATGTGCTGTTTGTAACTGTGTTATAGCCATGATTTCATGGCATTCCCCTCACACCCAGCAATGAAACGCCATTCTCTGGCAGGGACAAGCAAAGGGTGAAGCAGATCTTCCTCACAGGTAGTGCAAAAAGCACTGAGAGGCACCTTCAGGCAGGAAACAAAGCTCCCTGGGTGATTTGTAGGCCCTGAACAGCAAAGCTGTCACTGAGCCACCATGAATCTTTCTCAGTCTGCACCTTTGCTGAGCTGATTTATTGAAGTTGTCAATAAGAAATGGGCTGGGGACCGGCTGTAAAGCTCAAAACCTGAATTTCATGAGTGTTTGCACTCCCCTCTGCCTTCAGCACTTTGTTTCATCTTCGGGTGAGTTCAGGTTTTGGCTGGCTCTCAGGGGCAATGGGCTGCTGGAAGGGAGCCCCTCTGCTTCATCTGCACAGGGGAAATCAGAGGATGCTCATTCTCACACACTGCACCCTAAATGGCTGGATGAAGTCACCAGGAGTTAAAAGGCAGCTTGGTCAAGGAGGCAGGGAAGGGCAGGAAACAGAACACCCATCTTCCTGCTGCCCTTTTAATGATTATATGCTCCTTTGGGCCATAGCTTCCTCCCTTTGGAACAAGGGTCAATCCCAGTCTACTCTGGTCACAGGACAGTAGGCAATTCAGGAAAAGTAGTGCTGCACTGCCATTATTTCTATTCCTAAAGAAAAGGTCAAGTGCAGACCAAAAGCTCATTAAATTAATAAAAAAAAATTCTATGGACTTCAGCAAAATATAATGTACCCCTCCTAACACTGGCTGCAAGATTCCTGTCAGAGCAACACAGAGAGGAATTACAAGAAATACCAACTAATATTTAACTAACTAAGAAAGTTAGTTAAAATTGCAGTTAAATTTTCAAAGCCAGGCTGTGTTACCTCCAACCATGAGAGGCTGTGACTCCTGTGCCTGTGTGTGTGACAGGATCCCACCAAGACCTGCAGGACTCATCTCCTGGGCAGGGAGCCCAGGGCCACGAAGGGAAGTGCTAATAGTTAAAGAGATGTCTGGARAGTGCAGAAATAGATATTTTCGCAGGAATAAAACATGACTTGGAATAAATGTTTTATTCCATTGCACATAATGAATGGCACTGAATGTGATTTGGGGACCTGTCAAGAGAGGGGAGCACAGACATAGTACATGCACTGCTGACAGTATTAAAAATGTTGTTTAACTGAAACRCAGGGAATTGAGATCACTGATATTTTTAATCCACTTTCCTCTGGGATTTTTTTTTTTCCTTTTGATGATCACCTTCCTACGTGGCTGAAAAAACAGGGCCATCAAAATGTTTATTAGAAACTCTTGCAGGAACTAATCCATATGCAATTGCACAGAAGGTAAAGAGGCATCCTCTGCTCAGCATTTCCAGCAGATTTAGCATCAAGCTCAGCTTGCAGCCAGGCAAACAACACTATCTGCTTCCAGAAAAAGTAGTGGAAAAGAGTCACCAGGAAATAAATAAAGGACAGTGCTCCTACCCAACAGCTGCTTGAACTGCTCTGATCTGTGGCAACACCACTTTGCAGAGGAGYTTTTCATCAATCTCCGTGTATGGCTTAATAGAGGCTGTCAGAAATATGGAAAACTGTCACTTTTGTGTGGCTCAGAGCAGCTCTCAGCCCTACCCTCACCAGACAGCACCGTGCACAGCTTGCACCAGCACGGGGGTGAGGCCAGCGTCTGCTACAGCAGCTCCTTTCTGGCTGCTGCAGACATTTGTAAGGGGASATTTGCTCCAGCTTTTATTAATTGCTTTCACAAGCAGAGAGTATCCTTTTTGGGAGATCAGTTTGCTCCTCCAGSAGGATCATGTTCCCCTTGGCCAGCTAAATCTTCCCTCTACAAGGCTCGAAGGGTCCAGTGTGAGGGATGTGGTGTGTGGTTTCACATGGTTTATTGAACATACAAAGAGGCTTTTCCTCACAAAGGAGCATTGTGGTGTTATTAAAAGTGCAGAATGGCACCAGGGCATCATCTCCAGCTAATTGTTTCATCAACTTGGAGAGCAACAACGGCGTGCTAAATAAGGCTCTTCTTTTCTGCTTTGCAATTGTGCTCTTYTGGCTGCCAAGAAAAGCTCTGACATTAAAGACTTTTCAGGGCCTCTACAAGTGCTGCCTTTGGGTTTAGTCCAGCAAGGCAAAAAGCAAAACCAAGGACTGCAAATCAGAGRAAGAGGTGAAAGCTCAAAGGAGAGYTGCCCTCCTCCTGCCCACCTCACCAGTAGGCATTGGGTAGGARAAAAAGGAATAATGAAACTTTTGTGGTGCATTCACCTCAGGAAATGTTGATGTTCAGCTAAAGAAAAGATACTTGAGAGTTTCCTCTGATAAGTTTATGTTTTCAGTTGCTTTTGGGAAAACAATCAAGTTTGCATATTTTTACCAAGATATTGAAAGTGCTTGAATCTTTTCTAGTACAAAACAGGAGACTGAAGCTATTAATCCAGTCCTATAATAAGATCAGAGAAGAAATAAAGGGCAATTTGGAACTAGTTATTGCTCTTCATAATGAACTGAACTGGCAAGGATTTTTCTATTTTCTCCTGTTCCTGAGTTATCCAGGAATCAAACATGGTGCAAGCAACWATCAGTTAAAGTAGGARCTCATGCATGTTGATTTCCCTTGTMTCAGGCTCAGCTCATTTGCAATTTAAAGCATGAACAGTAAAATATTTCTGCACTCAAAGCTTCATCTTTTCACCAGTAAAGCTTCTTCCTGAACACATCTCCCTTCYGTCCTGGCACGACCATTTGTGGGCTGTCTTTAAACTTTGTGTCTTAATTTCTCCTTCCTTCTTCCCAAGCAGGTGACCAGAGAGGGAGCCAGGCCAAATGTCCCTGGGTGCCAAACTTGGCGTCAGCATTATTGGTCTGTTATCACCAGCAGAGGYTCACTGGGTTATGCAGATGGCTCCAAATCTGTAATTTTAAATTTCTGGAGCAAGTCAGTCAATAAAGTTCGCTTAAGGATCAAGGTGTCCTTGCAGACACGAGAGGGAATGAGTAGGCATTTTTCACTTTTGCAAAAAAGAAGGGAGGAGATGGTGGGGAAAAGGGCCAGGGCTACCCCTGAACTGCCTGTTGTGCTTTAGCAGAAAGCCAGGGGACCGTGGTAAGAACAGATGTCCCCAGGTGGCAATCACACCCTGCAGAGTGTGATGAGTGCCTGCAAGCCAAGCCAAACCTTCCTGCCAGATCAACCGTGGGCAAGGGACAAGCCAGTGATGATGGGGAATTCCTCTGCTTCCTCTTGTGATTGACAAGAAAAGCAATAAGAAGATGGGAGCTGAAGAGTTGTGTGCAGTAACCTTTCCCTTTGTCAGAAATGTCAAAGCAATTCCTAACAGCTCACTTTAAAATGCATTTTCCATCCTCTTTTTGACATCTCTCCGACCTCCCCAACATTGCCAGAAGATACAAATTCACCCTGACAGCCAGGAGAGGGAGGGAAAACAAGAAAGAAAATRAAATAAGAACAAATCTCTGAACTCTTTCTAACCATCATAGAAGACAAGAGTTAGTATAATGCTCTTACTGGTAAATCGAGCTTGAACCACCTTCTCCTCACAAAAACCATCACTAATAAGGCAGGAATGAGGTTGCTTATCCCATCAGGATCCAATGATTATTGTCGTGTTTCCCTGATAAACACTGATAGCATTTGTAATACAGCTGTAACAGGTTCTTCTCTCTTTTTTTTTTTAATTGCATTTCTCCTCTCAAAAGCTTTCTCCATTCCTTTTCCCTGTCATGTTGACTTACAGAACCTGACATGTTTGCACCAGGAAAGCTGTGCAGTTCTGTTAATTGCTGCTGAAGACGCATAACACAAAAACAAAACAAAACAACAACCAAAATCCAGACCAAAACAAAACAACAAWAATCCACAATAAAGAAGAAAAGAAGAGGTTTTACTGACACACATCTCACATTTGCGTTTTTTGCCTTTGTGGGTAGACTCCCTCTTACTAAATTTACATCTCTAAATAATTAGCTATCTTGTTTTATTAGCCATCCAAGCTTCTGCTWTCCTCAGCGAGCAGAGAAAGGGGAAGTCAGGAGAATGATTCACCACACCTTCTTTAGAAAGCTATTTTGGGATTGACTAAATCATTCTTTGGAGATTGAACAATTAGTACAGACTGGATGTCCAACCTCTGCACAGCTCCAGGGTAAGATGCACGACTGTCAGGACACAAGGAAGGATGGGTGCAAAGACTAAAGGTTTTTCATAGATATCAGTGACAATTAGTTGGTTTTAAAACCCCTGGGAGGGAGCAGACCCAGGGAGAGAAAACATTTGTTCAAGRTCACAGAGAAGGTCACTAGAATCACTCCTGTCTCCTGAGTGCACTTCAATGTCCTGAATAAAACATTA
>NW_026623501.1:41858-98253 GCF_030028575.1 Malurus melanocephalus
CAGAGGAAAAAGCATGACCTTCCATTGCATATATTTAACCAGAGTTTCATTTACATGAGCAGTAGAACACCAGTTCCCTGAAGCTTCTGAGGGAATCAGTAGCAGGAAAATACAATTCTGTGCATTTCCATTCACTGCTTGAATTTACAAAAACCCAAGGCACAGGAATGGTATCAATGACTGCATCACCTCACCAAACTGAAACAAAAGTGCAGYCTAGCTAGAACTGGGGCAAAAACAGGAGGACTTTGCACTGCACTAAATTAATGCTGGTTCTAGACCGGATTGTGGGAAATACTTTGAAAAATACTGCACACAGCAGCTAGACACCCATCTGGGGGTGTCCAGTGATGTGGCACTCCCATACATGAAGACAGTAGTGACCAGAAGAAAATGAACTTCATCCAGGGAAATGAACTTCATCCAGGGAAATGAACTTCATCCAGGGAAATGAACTTCATCCCTCCCATGTTCAACCCTGCCAGAGCCAACAGGAGACCACAGGAACCTAAGAGACTTTTTAAGGACCTCTGGGTGAAAGAAAGTCATAAAATATTTGGATTACAGCATGAAAAACAAACAGCCCTGACCACAGACTTGTACATCAAATGCCAACTGCAGYGTGCTCAAGACAGCTGCCAGTGTTAAAAAATGCCTCTTGTAAGTCAGTGCAGAAAAGCCCACACAGGACTGAAGGATAATTTTTATCCTGATACCACCACGTCCCTTTGGRCTGTTCTTTCAGCTGTAGCCACTTTCTTAGAACAAGAACTGCCTGCTGAACCAGCGCTTCCCCCTTCCTCCTCCTTCTCCAAACACTTCATAACCACAAACCTCAGCCGCTCTCGCTCCCTTCCTGTGTTTACCCAACAGATCATGGCAAAAAGGGAGAAGAGGAAGGAGTTTATAATAGGAAAATAATCAATAGTGACATGCCATCGCTGTCTGTGAAGCAATCATTAGCAGCTCAGGAGAGACCTCGGTGGYTTTTGTGTGCTCAGTGTGGGATTGCCTCCTGTGGGGAGTGAAGCTGCTGTGAAGATTTCAGCAGGTGCCTTTTCCTCCTCCAGCCCATGGAATTCAGTCTAAGTCAGGCAGCTAAATTACACCTCTGGGTTATTATCAGCAGTATTAATTACTGTGTTCTCCCTAATTATCCTCTCTTAACACACTCAGTTGGTTTGCGGGAACAATGTGAGGTTGGCAAACAGCGGCGTTTGGAATTGATTGGGCCAAAGGCTCRGCTGATGTGACACAGCACAGCAGCTCTGTGGAAAGGTCACATTAGTGGTGTTTATCCCCCGTTTTGGAGGTTGTAGCTCAGTTCCAGCAGGCTGACATGCCCTGGCCAGCTGGCAGGAATGGACACACAGGGTTTGGGGTCAGTTGTTCGCTGGTTTTACATCGTGACCCCAGCAAAGTGCTGCTCCCTAACACAGTTCCAGTGCGACTGGCTGACCTACATTGAAATAAACAACACAACATCACCGTCCAGAGTCAGGACATTCCTTTCGTCCCCTGTTTCACCCTGCATGAGCTGCAGGTAGGCTTGGGAAACCCAGGAAASCACTGCWGTGYTCTGGCTGTTCATCCTGTTCCTCARATAACCAGAYCTGAGTGATTTGCACTCTGATCACTGATGTGGAAAGACACATTTGCAACATAAGACAGCTCTGTTGTGCACTTCCCTACCTTTGTTTTTCAAATGCCTCACTCTTCCCAGGCTGGGTCCCTGCTCCTTGGATGAGGATTTATGTCTTGGGTACTCAACTCGCCTCGCCAGATTCAACCTGTCTCAAATGTGGCTGAAAAGAAGAAGGCTCAGTGGTCTGACAGCCTGACATTGGAGCCTTGACAGATTTGCTGCCTTGGGGGATGGCAAACCTGCCCCCTCAAAATGTACACATGCCCCCATCAAACAKATCTGTTCCTGGAAGAGCACTAACATCCAGAGAAAGTGTAGGAAAGAGACAATCCTGTGGTACAAAGCTCCTCCTCTTGGACTGTGACCTTTCWGCACAATCCTTCAATGCACATCCACCCATAAGCTCAAACCAGCACCTCTAAATATGGGTCACTTTCCTCTACGTCCCTCAAAATGTGTTTTTGCTTTGTTCTCACTTGTTACCGATGAAAATCACCCCTAACTGCTCCTCTGCCCTGCAGAAGACATGACATAAAACACAACAGTGTTTGCAGAGATGGAYTTTGAAAATGTCACCCCACTTTCTATGGAGAGATGACCAAAGTTCTGTAATTCTCCTCTTGCCAGCTGTGGGGGCTGAAATACTTTGTGCAGCTGTCACCAGGCTCCTGTGCTCATCTGCCTCCAGAGTTCAGAGTTTAAATGAAGCACTCACAAAATATAGATCCAAACACACAAGACTTATTTGCCAGTGGATAGAGAAGCAATAGAAATCCCATTTTAACAAACTGTTCTCTAGCTCAGAGACTGAAATCCAGTCTGGTGAAGGTCAATTCTAACCCTGTGTGTATAATTTAAGTCCTTCTTAGGCCTGTAGCTGTCACAGAGGCCACRCACTTTTGGAAATGTTTATCCTGATAGAAGATCCTGTGTTTTTCAAGAACAAACAGTAGCGGCTGCATTTTGAACAAATTCCCTACAACGTGACCATAACGAGGGCAAGAAGAGTGACTCCCTGCTCTAGACACTCACTGAGTGGGCATCAAGTAAGATAAATCTGCCTATTTCTTGGCTAATTCCTGCTCCTGTGGGATTCCAAGGATATCTGCAGACCCAGAGCACTGAAGGAGAAGGAGCAGAGATGTGTAGGTCTGGAGACAGCCCCACAGAAGGCTGAGGCAGCGCCTCAATTCAAACATCAAACTCCCTCAGCCTTCCCCTGTGTGTCTGAGCATTTACTTCTGTTACCATCTTCAGAGCTGGTGATACCAGGGACAAAACTGTGCTCCTTTCTGAAGGATATCAAGGGCTTTTCCTTTGATTACAAGATCATAGCTCCAACCATGACACATCTGGAGGTACCCAGAGAAAACTGGGAGCAGCCACGTCCATAAGAAAGAGTCGAGGTGCAATCAGAACAGGGGTACTACAATCCAGAGCCATCTCAACATGAACTCATTAATGTCATAAAGAAATCTGTCTGAATATGGGTCCAAAAGAGAAGCTGGGACWTATATAAACTCCTTYYCTTTGGAGCCARCAAACCTGCATCCCTGWAAACCCCTGCCATTGCCATGAGCTYTGTCTCAGAGAGYAGCACTGTCTTMTTCCACCAGCAGTTTTGCATCCCAAAKGTGACCTTCTCCATGATGCTGCAAAATGTCCAAGGTGTGAAATGTGATTTTACACAGATTGGGGACTGTTTTTCACCTGGATTGGGCCATTTCAGGTAGTCCCACAGCCCTTTTCAGTCAAAGGCAATCTTTCCAGCAAGTTTTGGACCAAGCCTGGCATAAATTAGAGCTGCCAAGGCCTCCTCAGTTTGTTTTTATCTCTGGAGGAGAGCGTGCAGGACAGTGCTTGTGCTGATGGATGGTTTGGTGTTGTGGTAGAGAGGTGCAGGAGATCCAAAGCTCTGCTGCTGTGAATATCTGTGAGTCACCACCGCTGCCTGTGCCAAACGTGCTTCCAAACAGAGCTGCAGTTTGCCCTTGSTTGTTCAACTGGGCAAAGGCAAGTCTGAAAAACTTTTTTTTCTTTTTTTCCCCCAGTAATTCAGGATATCAACATAACAGAGATCTCTGTCTCGATCTGCTCGATGGTAAACATCAAACAAAGCCGACTGTTGTACGTTTGCTTTTTATTAATAGTTTACAACCCCAATTTTTCTTCTCTTTTGTTCCTGCTGATCTCACAGAAAGCTATAAAAATATATAGAGATGTCTGCCARATAGATTTCTTGGAGGAAAGCAGAACAGTGTGAATAATGGGTTCTGAAGTAKGGATAATTAGCAGATCAAATAACCCCAAGGATTGGGGAATTTCTTCATTCTCTGCAGATATTCACCATTCTCATATTTCTAAATAAATTATATGTATTCTCCAGGTACACTTTTTTCTTCTAGCTCATACAATAAAAATAGAGGTGTCTACTGTGAGGTTTTTTTTTCTTTAAATGCTTCTGACAGTGAGGAAATGACAGCTCTGGCTGCAGTTAGGAGTCATATGGGCAGCTGCTGTACTTCCTGACCGAAGCATCCCTACCTTGATCTTTCCACTCCTGCAAAAGGCTGTTCTTCGATTTAGCTCAGCAATGCCAAGCTGAAGAAGTTTGCCAATGTCAGCAGGATGGGCAGTGGGCAGCAGGCACACAGAAAATACTGTGGACCCATTTGTCTCTGCCTGCAACTCTCCCTTAGATTTCCCAGTCATATTCCAGTGGATTTTTTTCCTAAATTCTGCCTTACTTCTCATCTACTTGCTCCACTTCTTATTATACCCCTAAATGAGGAATATACAAATCTTCAGAGTCACAAAACCAAAGAAATTTACTTCCCATATAAAGCAAGGTAAGGCCAGAACACAGGGAAGGGTCCCCAGCTGATGCGTGCTCTGGAAGGTGTGTGCAGCTTTGCCCACACATTTTTGGAAATAATGAACAGATAAAAGAAAGAGATAGATGATAGATAGATAGATAGATAGATAGATAGATAGATAGATAGATAGATAGATAGATAGATAGATAGATAGATACATAGATACATAGATAGATGATAGATAGATAGAAAGAAGTGGCTGCTGATTTGTGTAGAATGTCAGGGACTGATCTTTAAAAAAATGGGTAGTTCTCTGTTGCAACTTCAGGGTTCATTGGAACAGGTTTTTCTCAGCAATTCTCTAATCAAAAAACAGAGGGTTAAACTCTGTATTCTACTAAATTCACAAGAAAAATTATGCAAGTCTTACTCATAAATAAACCTGATAAAGTGTTTCAAAGCTTGAGCTCTCAAACCTCGTGTGTTTTTCCCTAATGAAACACTGTCATCTGAGAAGCAAAATAAAAGTCTTCCCTTAGAGACAGTAATTTAATAGCAGGGACATTAATTAATTTCATCTCCACATCAATGCTCTGTTTTATTTAAACTCCCATCCTGCAGCCACTGGGGTGCTGGAGCATCTGCAAAGCCTGCAAGAGCCCTGGACTGGGGCCAAGGGGAGGTTTGGTGTAGGTGGCAGATGGCAGACTAATGGAGACATGACAGAACCAGCTCTGAGCCAGCCTGCCCGAGTGGCACGAGTGGTTTACCAAGAGTAAGGTGGTGCTGAGCCCAGGAAAAGCAGAACGAGCTACAACTGCTCACACTTAGCCCAGGAAATAGGGTGATCACGGGCTTTTGGTAGCAATAATGAAATAATACCCATTAAACAGACTGGAGGTATTCAGATGCCCTAAACCCATCTGTTTTTCATCTTTTTTGACCAAAGTTTGCCACAGTCACTCCCTGTGGCCCCAGAATGGTGCTGAGGCTGTGGCACAGGYTGCCCAGAGAAGCTGCCCCATTCCTGCAAATGTTCAGAGCTGTTGGATGGGGCTCTGAGTGGCCTGGTCCAGTGAAAGGTGTCCCTTCCATGGGCAGGGGGTTGGAACGAGATGAGCTTCAAACCCCAAGCATTCTGTGATTCTGAAGTTCATTTTATGTGTGAGTGATGGCAGCTTTGCTCCTTACAAATCTCTTCACTGGACAAGAAGGGTAAATTCAATAAATGCACCCAGCAGACATGGCACATCAAAACCAAACACCCAGAACTACAAAAGCGAGGTTTGACATGACCTAGAAGCTTGTTAAATCCTTAGCTACAGCCTCCAAAAAACATAATTCAATGCCAAGGGAAGGGTCGTGAAGCACTGTCAGGAAGATGTCTCTATCAGTAGCCCCATTGAAAATCAAATTGATCTTTCCTTTYCCCATGCAATTAACCTATGTAAATATGTGCTAATGACAACTTCACTCCTTTCCTTCTCTCATCAAGCCACATGAAGACACAAGCAAGCACTGTGGTGGGAAAGCCCGTGTCTCATCTGAGCTTCATAAGCAGGGACATCTGCCCAGGTTTCTGATTCTTGGATTTCTATTCCTTCTAGGACACATAAATAGTAAAGAAACAAGAATAAAGTTAAATTTTGCATTTTTTTTCAGCAGAAGAGGAATGGCATGCAATCCAGCAGAGCCCCACTGAAGCTCAGTTTCTTAAAGAACAGGATTTATGTTGCCTGTTGTCTTGAAGTTGTAAAAACCCTCTTGAACTCCGGTGTCAGGTGTGGAGCAGTCCCCTGCCTCTGGCTGTTACTAATCAGTAAAACAGCAACAGCAGCAGCCTCATAACTATAATTACAATTACTGTGGTAGATCTGATCACAGCTGGGTGCAGACTCAGCAGCACAAACCCCACTCTCAGGCTCCTTTGCCATCAGAAAGCAAATTTCATTAGTTCACTGCATGGATGCAGATGGAAAACACCTTGTGGAGGATGGAAACACCCACGGGATCTCTGCAGARCCCTGCAGGAGCTCTGCAGCCCTCGGTCCCTACAAACACCTCCCAGCACAGCCCCGTGCCCCAGGTTTATGTTCTGCCAATAATTCTCTCCAGCAGCTCAGCAAGYCTGGCAAAGCCCAAGGCTACAGCCACCGGTTTTATGAGAGCAATAAGCCGAGTTTATTTCCACACCAGAGCCATAAACGTCTCCAGGATCCCAGCCACGTACGCAGGGCACCTGAGACAACAGCAGCTGTCTCCGGCTCCACTTGACCCCCTGAAAAAGGAGGCACGGAAAATGCCATCCCAGCAGGCATTAATGCAGGTTAATTAAACCTAAACTGCTCAGCAGGGGCACGGTGAATGGAGGAGCTGTGCTTCTGCAGGCTGCCCAGTGCTCCAGTCCCACCGTGGCATCATCATTAATGGTTTTCACACAAGCCTCAGGGCTCATTTGCTTGACAAGAGCAAAGCAGTAATTTTACTGTTGAACACTTGCAGAAATGATGCCCTGACTGTTATCAAAAGTGACAGGCAAGTTATGTGAGCAGTTAAGTGAAGGTTACTTTTTAGGGCYGAACCTCTGAATAGATCAGACGTCAATTAGTTCATGCATGGAAGGAGAAGGGGAAAGAAAACAAAGAGGAAAAGGAGGAAGGGAGAATACAGAAGAAGGGAATAGAAATAGCAGGAAAGAGATGGACTTAATTTGTTTCTCTGAATCAGTGCTCTGAGGGATGGAAGGAGGAGAGCTCTCAGCATGGCAGCTGCCTGCATTCCCCAGGGAGCTGTGACCATGCCAGTCCCTGGCAGCTGCTGCAGTTTGGGGACAGCTGGACACAGGGAGGGGCTGAGTTTGTGCACCCAGGAGAAGCAGCCTTTGGTCAGCACCTCCCACGAGCTTTGAGCTACGGGGGCTTTGGCTTTTCTCTACATTCCTCAGGCAAAAACCTCATGAGAAAACTTTTAAGGTCCAACAATTTACTTCTTTTGTGCTGTGGACACTTAAAGAGGAGCAAAATCATCCACAGAGTGAATGTACCTGGGCACCATTCCAGATCCTTATTTTCTGAAGAAAGGACGAGGCTTTGACACTCAAAAAATGCTCAAAGAAGAACTTTCAGTTTTGACAAGGTTTCCCCAATGAAAAGAAATAATTAGTGAAGTTGTATGTCCCATTTGATGGCTCTAAATAAAAAAGATGGGATTTTCACCTTTAAATGACTCTTCCTTTTCAAAATGTTAGTGATACCAGGCTACAAAAGCAAAAGCTGAAAAACAATGGGGTAAAAAGTTGCAGTCAGAATGAAGCATTTGATTAAAAATAATACTGTTTTTATTTTGTCATACTCAAAACCCATTGGAAACACAAAAGAGAGGATGGAGTCACTCCCCCACCAAAAGATCCTATCCCTCCTGCTTCACCTGATGGCAAACATGATGTCAAGGAAGGAAACAAAGCCCTGCAAACTGATTCATGACCAAAGGCTTGGAGGAGCCTCCTGGCTCAGSCAGAGACAGCCACATCCCATCCCCTGCAGGGTGAGGAGCCAGAGGGGTCCTGTCCCTGCCCTGGTGTGTGACATGGAAGGGTTCAGCTGCTGATAGCTATGACTGCTCCAATTGTTTGCTGCGGAGACTTGCTCTGCTGGGTGTCTTTAAGATGGTGCAGCACAAGCCCAGTGGTTCAAATAAATTTAATGGAAGCAAGTATTGATGGGAAGGAGGGTGAGGAATAGGATTCCCAAGGATTCAGACCTGCAAGAATTGAGCCTGTGGATTAACAGGCTGAATCCAAAGGCGGAGCTAGATGTTATCTCACAGTTAAAGGTTTTAGAACCCAACAGTTTGAGTCGCAGCTTTAGAAACACTTTTTTTTATGATTAAGAGCAGGAGAAAGAAAAAGAGACTGTCCACTCCCCTGCCTCCCTCCCAGAGGAGCTGCCAACTGTGCAGGACATTTGGCCTCAGCTAAGCTCACCCAGGTGGGGTGACAGCTGCCAGGGCCACCCAGGGACACCAACACCAAGGCCAGGTCCTGCAGTTTGTGCCAGGCACAGCCCTGAGCCGTGCCCTGCCASGCTGCACTGACACAGCTCACCGCAAGAGAGATTAAAGCACAGCATTATTTATTTCCAGATAAATTCGGTTCTGATCTGTCARCCTTCACAGGGCCATAAATACTTCTAGGGCTGGACTTAGGCTGGATGAGTCTCTTGGATTTGGGGTAGAAATGCTGCAAATAGGAACTTATTTGTCTGAATTCCCACTCTCCTCTCGACACCCCTTCCCACCTTTCTGATCTTCATCTCCCCAGCACAGGTCAGCATTTTGCCTCCTGGTTTGCACCTGGCTTGGTTGGTACAGACAGACTCGATGCAGGCAAGGAATAAACCCTACAGAGAGTGCCTGTTGGTTTTCTGATCACATCCCAGGCTGGCTGTCAGGCTCCAAAGGCAACAGGATTTATTGCACTGAAACGCAGCAGCAGCAGCAGCCGCCCGTGAGGAGCCTACCGAGCTTCACGCACAGGAATAAAAATTTCAGGGCCGCTTGGAGATATGAAATATTTCTTAATTACTTTCTGTTCCAGCACAGCTTGAGGATTTTGCTGCTGCTGCTGTTGTTCTCAGAGCTTGTTTGGTAGTTTTGCCCTTTTTTTTTTGTTTTTCTCGTTTTTTGGTTTGTTTGTTTGGTTTTTTTTTTTTTTTACGTGTTACTGGTAGCAAAGCAAAATTAATGATGCCGGCATCTGTGCTGCATTTGGTAAAGTAAAGGACTGGCCATGGCTCTGCCTGGGGACAGGCTGCTCATGGTGGAGGCTGGCACAGAGAGGGTGCCAGCTTCTCTCAGCGTGGGATCATTTACCTCATGCTGAAACACATTAAAATCTCCTCCCCTGAGACATTTCTCCATAATGGCTTTGCAGAGAGGTGCATCATTGTAATGCTTAAAAGAAACCCGGACTGGCTCTGTCCCTGCTTCCCCTCCAGCCYTGCCAGGTCGTGCACTAACTCCCCTGCTGCTCAGCGAGATTTGTCCCTTTGTGATTCCTAAGGCACAATTTTCCCAATCACCCTTGAAACGAGCCCTTCTCCTGCTCTTCCTGCCCCGTGTCTGCTCCCAAACCAACAGGATGCTTCTCACTGCCAAGGCCAACACCTGAGACACAAAATGCTCGACAGGTGCTAAATAGAATTTGTTTCTGAGCTGYTRCTCGCTGGGGCCTGGGAGAGAAAARGAGGAAGTCCCCAAGGGAAWTGAGAAAGCTGAAAGAGGGAAGGCTGTTCCTCCTTCCATTCCCACATCTTCAGACTTTGGCTGAACGCAGGCAGCCCTTGTGACAGCTCAAGGAAACTGCCAGAGCACAGGGAGCTTCACCCTGTTATCAGCTTTCCTCTCTCAAAAACACCRTGGAAAGCTCCTCTTTTGCACCAAYYAGTCAGTAAAAACCCCATAGCTGAACTGCCCAGGTGAATGGATGGTTCTGTTTTAGGGGTTTTGGGTACAGGGGCAGGTACCAGGGCTGTAATACTGTCTTGGAGCCTCCCCTGCATCCCCAGAGGCCAAGGTAAGGAAAAGGAGCTGTAGGATTCCCAGTTCAACCYCTCCCAGAAATTCTCTGGGCTGATTCTGGGTTGTTCCTTACACCAGACAAGTGCAAGACCCAGGAACAGCTAAAAGACTCCAAATCCCCTCATTCTGTGCAGGTGAGGAACAAAAGCAGAATGACTCTTTGTCACATCTACACATCCCTTTTCTTTCTATTTTACACATGAACTGTGAACAAGGCAGCATTAGCAGTTCAAAAATCTCCCCCACATCCCCACACAGCTGTGAGTGCATCAGTTTCCAACCAGGAGATGTTGGTTCTGCACAATTACAAAAAAAATAAAACCCTGGACACGACCTTAGAACACTCAGCCTCCAAAGCAGAGAAGTGGCACAAGCAGGACTTGCTTCTCTGTCACTGGAGTTGCTCAAATTTTGTTCCTAAAAATGGCACTTTTCTTCCAGTATAGCAGGTTGGGGAGGACAGCAGGGGYGACAGCTGGACAGAAAAGAGAATGACAATTTTGCCAGGACAGCCCAATGACCGTGGTAGGACATGTTTTTTAATCTTTTCTAGGTTAAACACAGGCAGTTGTGTCTTGTTATATTACATTATATAATATGATTTGCTGATACAGTTTGATAGGTTGAATCCAAGAACATCATGACTCATGTAGGAAATTGGAAGCCTCCTTGTCTCCAGAATAGTGTTTCCAGAAGCTAGAGTGAATCAAATTGATTGTATTTRTTTAGTTATTTTTGCTGTTTAGTAAATAACTATTTAGTTAGTTATTTTTAAAGTGTGCAAGGAAAAAACTCCACAGATTTGAGAACGGGAGGGAAGCTAAAGCCTTGGGTGCAACAGATTCTCAAAAATCAAGTATTTTTAGAAAATGTTGCAAAAAAAAGGGAACAAGTGGAGCGGGGAATATCACCCAAGGTGGGTGTTAGGACTCCAGGGCTGCAGTCCTTGTCTCCAGTGCTGGCTCCAGAGAAAGGCAGATTTCCCTGCAAAGCAGCCTGGCTGCCAAGCAGTTCATTGCTTTGGGAGCTGAATGCTTTTGACAAAAAGCCTGAGCTTTTCACTTCTCTCTAGCATCTGGCCATGCTGGTCTGCCCAGACATGAAGATCCACTTCACAACAGCACTGTAAATCTTAATTAAGATCTGTAAACTATAGATAAAAAGGATTATATGAGTACACAAGTATCAGTATCAGGTAGAGCCCCTGAGAACCAGCACTTTGATGCTGCACCATGCACAGTGGCATTGAGAAATRTATGAATGTCACAGCATTATTGATTCTGTAGCTGCTAAAAAGCTCCAGGATCCCTGGCAATAAAAACACGATAATGAGAAGTAGCCAGGATAGCACTATTTCTGCAAACAGTATTTGCATTCCCTGGGACTAGAGCACAAGCTGTATTTATCAATAGAGGGGTGACGGCCGGTTTGAATGCTAAGGATTAGCCAAGTTCCTTTTGCAGAAAATGTGGTGGCTGTGGTTCACCTTTCCAGCATTGGCTGCAAGGTATCARTAACAAAAGAGCAACTCACCCAAAAACAAGCACTGCAAACCAGCAGAAGAGAGCATTTCTGCTATTTGGTTTTTTGGGATTTTTTTTTTTTTCTAGGTAAAGCCAAAACCTCAATAGCTAAAATACCAAAATCTTGGTTTATTTATACTCAAGATGTGCAGGAGCACAACCTCATTAGAAGGTGAAGGAAAAGCAGCATGTTGTATTGCCCTAACGAGTAGTTACTATTTAATGAAAAGAAGATAAARTATTACTTTATGGAAGCCCGAAGTGTCGGAGATTTCTCTAGAGAGGGCAATATAATGTAATTAAGGCCAAGTGCAGTGATGAGAAGAGCTTCCTCAGTGATGTATGTTGTCTGATCCTGCCCCCCCAGTCCTGTGTAAATGAGGACACAGCTCTCTCCACCAGGCTGCTCTCCACGATTTACCAGAGCAGGGTATTTCCAAAAGCAGAAAGAAAAAGACAGTTTGTAAACACCAATCACTCTCCCACCGAGAGGAAAGGGAAAGATGCTGCTGTGTTTTAACAGGGGCTACRCCAAACAAACGGCTGCTTTGCCTCTGCAGGTCATTAGCATAGGTACAGCCATAAATTCTGCTGTTCCCCACTGCGGTACAGCAGCAATCCTGCTGGAGCTGTCCTTTGAGCTCACGGCACTTTGGACACAAGGCATCTTCACTTTTTATTTCTGCACTTGGGGGGATGCAGATTGGAGCTGCATCCTCCACTTCTCCTGCCTGAAGTCCCACTTTTTCAGCCCCAGTGAGATGTTCAGTGCTCAGGCTTTGAGAGAGGTGGGGAAGTTTGCTTTGACATCTCAGAGCCTGCTGTTTGTTTTTATTCTTATTCCTCTCATTAAATGAGTTTTTCTCTCTTCATTTATCTCTTTTCTCAATGAATCTCTCTCCTGGCTGACGCACATGTTCCACATGGCAGGAAATAAAAGAAAACTTCCCTTTGGTAGCACTGTGCAGGCAGAGAACTTTTGTATTGGAAAGAAAAGAAAAGGCAGAAAGCAAATTCTTCCAACACTGCTTGCTTGGAAAAGCTTACAAATCCTGCTGGCAGAAAGTTTATAGTCCTCTGCAGAGATCTCAGCTGGGTGATTTTTTTCTGTCTCTCAGGCAAGAAATACCATGCAAATTCTCTTAAATTACTTGGTAACGACGAAAGATATGCTTGGCAAATACCCTGTCACTACACAACACAGTAATTACATATTCTGCATCCAGGTACCAATTATATTGCCTCTCGATTACTCTGTGATTACACTTCCAAGCAATTACCATGACACCTGGGTACTCTGGGTGATAAAGCAGCAATGGTCCTGCATATGTTCTAAAGCGAATTGGCTTCCCTATAAACACCTTTCCCAAACACTTTATATCAAAAACAGATCTGGAGATCTCCCAAGGAGTGGGAATGTGGTAAAGGGAGCGTGCCCTTCCTCCCAGAGTAAACACTTTGAGACCTCTGAAAGCAAGACACTCATTTAATGTTAAAAGGAGCCAAAAGTCTGCAGGGTAAAATGCATGATGGGGAWTCAGTAGGTTTTGGAAATATTAAAAAAGTGATATGGGGGCTCCAGAGGAGCGGGGGACAAGTGTTCAGTGTGTGGCAGCATCTGAGAACCAGTACAGATGAACGTCACAGCTCTCCTACAGAGGCAGCCAAGCCCCAGCTGCAGCTTTACTGCTCCAGAACCAGGAGAGCTCGTGCCCCACAGGGTCCCCAGGGTGCCTGATGGCATCAGCATGCAGATGTGTGCAGCTGTGTCCCCAGACACCAAACTGCCCCCATGCAGCCCCTGAGCTCAGGAACACCCGGCTCACAAAGCCCAGCTCATCGTCCTCCTGGGATCCAGGAGCCAAACCACACTGCTCACACTTCTTCTGCAAGTTATTCCTGCAAACATGTTAAATCAGTCCGAGGGGAAAACTGAGGAGAGGATTTTCTTAAACAAAGACTACTGCCACCTGCAGCTGCTGCTGGCCCTTCCCATCACCTTCCATCACCTCATTCCTGGCCATGCACATCATTCCCATYCTCCCTGCATCCCAGAATGACACTTTAATTGCAGCAAGTGTTAGAGATTCGCTTCTGCCAACCTTTTCAGATGAGTCCTGAAAGCTCAGAAGCAACCTGGGCAGCATTTTAAGAGCTCAGAGTTCTGGCACTGCCCCTTAACAACGCTTAAGCGGATGATAATAGGTTAACACATTAAATATTGTCTCGTTCTTGCTGAACCAAATGAGAAATATTTCAATTACGGTATTCCCATGGAAGATCCCTACTCACTGGAGTTACTCCAAGCCAGGCCACAATCATCACATATCTGCCTGCTCTRGGCCAAGATCACAGCTCTTTAGAGTTTTGGTTTTGTGATTGCACTGGACACAGGACAGGACATCCTCTGGGAGATAACGATGCTATCAATAAATAAAGTCTCCAAGCTTCTCCCCACCCCATGCCCGATCAGTGCTTGTCTCCCAGCCCATGGTACCATCTGAGCTCTTGTTTTTCCCTAATTACTCAYAGGTCTTACCTACAGCTTTTGGAAGTGCATGCAGATTTTCCACTGATTTCAGCATATACAGGGTCYGGCCCCTAGAGTAATTTCCAGCTAAATATGGTACTCAAGGAAATCATCATGACAGTTCATTAATAAATCTTATGATGAGTTTATTGCACACTGTTGAGGGGGAGAGAAGGAAGAGAGAAACTTCATACTGTCTGAAAAATAATGCATTTCCCCATTAAAAGAACCCTTCCCTCAAGTGTGTAATCATTATCAACGAAAAGTGGTCCTGCATGTGCTTCTGAGGAGCAAAATTATTTGCTGCTCTGCAGAAAAACACAGTTACTGGGCTTGCATTTGTGCACCTGATYRCAGCTTTGGTCAYCTGGCAGTACCATGCCTGTAGGACRTGMTCCAGGTAYRCAGACCATAGCAAACCTCTGTCYAGCAAAAACCACTCCCACACCTCAGAGGTCTCATCCTCCCCCCTCTCACCAGTGAGAGGCAAAACCTTATTTTACCACTGTGAAAATAGTTTATCAAGCTTTTACCAGAAGCTGTGAAGGTAAAATCAGGTCAGTTCTCAAATGGCAGCACCTTCTTTGTCTGCCCTCTCTTACCCTGCTTTGTCTGTGTATCTGCTGCTGTGGTTGGAGTGAGACCGTCCCTCACTTAGCAAAGGAAGTTGCCAAAAACAAAATATAATCCACTTCTAGAATTTACAGAGGAAGTTCTCCATTAGGAACTTTAAAAGGGAACAATTTTAAGCCAGATGTGTTTCAGGCTGGAATTCCCCTTAAGAGAAAACCATAAAAGCARTGCAATCCTATCAGTCAAGATGCAYAGAGACACTCTCACAAGGGCTTCATTAAGAACATTCTCCYTCTGCTTTGCTGGCCACATCAAATKTAGGAAAAGTTCTGACCTTCTTCTTTGGCAAGACCTGGGGAGACTTGGCTGGCTGAACCTGAGCAGCAGCTCCTTCCTGCCCCAACTGTGCTGTGAGGAATGGTGGATCCTGACTTCTCTCCTGCACTTGGGCTGACCTCAGCCAACACTCAGCCTGCTGGGAAGCCTCAACACTTGCAAAAATGAGTTGAGCACAGACCACACTTTAACCTACTTCAGGTCTTCCCACATCCATGTCAGCCACTCCAGCAAAAAGAATTCCAGACTTGTCTTTACAAAACAATTTCCTCTTTGCGTACCCATCAGCAAGCAGGTGACATTGCTTAAGCTTCTTGACACAAGGAAGCTGTAATCCTGGCTTCTGTCAAACCTCTAAGTCCCTGGTCAGGTCCTCTTTAGCAAGCAAAACTGAACTGGAAGGATCCAGCCTGTGCAGCTGCTAAATGGATGGCAAGAGGCTCCGTGCCTGGAACACGCAGTTTCACCCTCAGTGTCAAATACATTCGGCCCTATTAACATTTTATCTGTGTGCCAGAGCAAGAGCAGGAGACCTGGCAAACAGTCAAGAATAATGTTTCCTGGCACAGGGAACCCTGCTGCAACAGCTCTGATGGACTTAGGGACGGCTGATTGGCAGGAGGGAAGAGACTGAAGAGGGAGATGTGGAAGAAGGGGAGGAGGGAGGCCCAGGATGGGGAGTGTGAGGGGTGTGAGATTAAAAGATATACATGTAAATGACTACAGGTCTGAATTGCTCATTGCCAGAGGATGGGGAGGTTGTTTCCTTCAGACACTGGCTCAGCAAAGTCTGCCTGCTGTTCCCTTTGTGTCTCTGGTCTCTGAAAATAGAAGGAATTAGCCCTTACCTGCACAAGACTTCTGATCATGGGYCAGTGTTCACATGGCACTGTGAGAGGGAAAATCTCCCAGCTAAACATCCCCCATCACAAGTGTAGCTGAGACAATGCAAATGCCGTGGATCAGTGCTGATGACAAGGTCTGTCTTGGCCAAACTCAGCAGTGAAAGGGAAGGATGGTTCACATTTCATCATGAGACTTGGCATGGTTTGGTCAAAGGAATCTGATGGGAAAAGTACCCTCCATCTAATTTGCTTTCAACTGAATGCCCACAAAACCTACTGTTGGGAATATGCACCCCAGTCAGAGAAACAGAAGGTGAAGGGGATCAAGTTTGGGATCACTGGGTAAACATCAGGAGTGAAACAGGTTCCTCCCATCAGCTGAGGAGCAGAGATTCAATTCCTCCATGGGCCAGAGGAAAAGGCTGAACATAACCAGCACCCAGACACGCAGGCTTCTCCAGGATCCATCTTCAGACACTCACTCCAGAGTCTCTTACATATCCAAATGTGAAATTAAAATGTAAAATACACAATGAATGGTCTMCTGATACAGCCAAATGCCCTAGCACCAGGTGAGATTAGTCGGTATAATCTCTATTCACATTAATTAATTGGAACACCTAGAGTTTCAAAAAATAGCTCTGCAATTCTGCTGCTTAAACAGCTTGCAGTATTACCAGCTAAGGCAAAAGGGAGGGATGAAGAACCTACTGATTAAAAGCTACACTTTAATGAGATACCAGTCCAAATTTTACAGATTTCATCACGGATGGTGGCAAAGAACACCCAAATTAGAGCAGGAAAACCACACTACAAAGCCAAACGGAGGCAAACCATCAGTGTCAGGCTGACAGACTGCCAGCAGAACAGCTGGGTTTGTCAGGCTGGGGGACAGCAGCAGTGTGATGACAGGAGGGTCAATACCTGTCACCAGCCACGTGAYTCCCTGCATTCATTACTGCAGTAAACATCACACCAGGAAACCGAAAAAGGAGCCAAAATGTAGAAGGAGAAGAGGAAAAACAAAAGGGAGCTTGGGAGAGGATCCTGATGAGGAGAAAGAGGTCCACAAAACAAGGACAGCTAGAAGTCAAAGCAGCAGTTTCCTGCTGGAGGGGAGCCCTGATTTTGCCTGGTTCCCTAACCAAACAACACTCCTGCAGTTCTGTCCCATGTGTGTGTCTGCTCTGCCCATTTCACCCCAGTAACACCCCATGGCTCAGTCCCAAAGGCACGGGCATCCCCCGTGTTTCAGCAAAGCAGGAAGGCTGGGATGTGCTGGGAGAAGTTGAGCTGCGTGGGGTCACCGAGCACACAGCCCTCGGGTATCCCCTGTCAGTCTTCAGAAAAGCCACACAAAATGTTTGACTCCCGTGTTTGGTTTCTTATGAAAAACAACATTTCTTTGCTCTGATTTCTGTGATTTCTGTGCTGTATCCCTGTGGCCCCACGCAGGGTTTAAGAGACTCAGCTAATCTGCACCTTGAGGATCTTCAAGAGAATGAGGAGTCAGAGCACGCYGCTGCCAGAGGACTTGCTAAGCCACGGAAATGTCACCATATGAAGTTGAGGAAATTACCAGGTTATCCCAAATGAATTTTTTCCTGGTGAATTAATAATGTTTCAGYGTAAGGGCAGCAGAAAATATCTGTCTTTAATTTATTTTTCTCTCTGATTTATTAACAGCGTGGAAACATAAGCATAGCACAACACTACGGTCAACTCCCAAATCYCCATTCTCCTTATAAATCAGGGAAATTACAATTTCTTTCTAACCAAACGAGGCATCAGAATCACTTCCAGCATGTGAATCTGTGCCCTAGAGATCCCAACACCTTCAGAGCAATGCAAATACACGCAACACCTAAATTACCTCGGATAGCATGCAAGGGAGCAGAGAAACAGATTCCACAAATCTGAATCCTCCTTTCAACACAGCTAATTCAATCCAAACTCTGTGAAATAAGTTTGTGAGAAAACATAGTTCCTTACTTCATCTCTAAAAATCCTGCTTGTAAAATGAACATATTTATCCCCTTGCCTGTTGTGCCTGTTTCCTGTCTCGAGGCACAATCAGCTTCTGAGCTGTGTGCTTTGGCCTGTAGGTCCCAGAGCAGTGAGGATCAGATGAGAAGCATCTTTGAAAACCCACTTTTAGGGCTGCCTTGCAGTGGTCTCTCCTCAGCATCCCTCTGGCTGCTTCTCCAGCCAGCTTTTTGTAGTCATTTATTTGTCCTCATCAGTTGTTCAATAACAGCTTTGTCCCATCCAGTGATTTCCCTTGTTGGGGGAAGGTCTGCAATAACAGCAAAAGACAAGAARCCCCACAAAGGAGGGAGATAGCAAGGGGCCAAATGCAGTTGGCCTGAGGCTTTTTTCTCAYACCTTACTCATGTGTAATGAACCTGCATCATCCCACTGCAACTGCAGACTTGTAAACAACCAGTTCAGTGTTTCCCTTTTTATTCACACTGATGATAATATGACTAATTGTAGTCTTCTTGCCCACTGAAAATTGAATGAAGGAGGAAATCTGCATACTGACTGAACATGCTGCCAGGGAGAATAATAAATGAAAATCAAAGGCCCGGTTCCCAGATGACTGCRTGCAAAGGAATCTGTTTGCATGAGGATTCACACTTCCAATCACCACTGGAAGTCTGCCGTGGATAGCATTTTTCTGGTGAAAATGATACAAGCATTTGATCTTCCTCAGAAGAAAATCTGTGATGTTCAAGAGCGCACAAAATCTCACCCTTCTCAAAGCGCCCAGGCAGCGAGGCCAGGAAGAGCCCGGCTTTGGATGCATGAATTCCACACGCAGCATCCCTTGGTATCAGCCTGATTTATGTGACGACTTCCTGAAAAAGAGATAATGATGTAGATTGGGATTATTTATTTACACAGCCCTGTCACATTTGGAATGGAACCGGAGCCCCCKATCCGCTCAAATTCCCTGGCACGGCTGCTGTAGAGGTTCCCTGTCGGAACGGATCGAGCRCGCGCCTGTCACGCCGCCTCTCTCTGGAAGTGAAAGGACATTATTCAGGCATGAATCACCCGAATCAGGGCAGTGTCTGTCCCAGCAGCCTGCTCAGCTCCCAGCCACCATGTGCTGCTGCTCTCAGTCACAGCAGCAACAACCATGGCCGTTTTATGGGAGCACGGTTCCCTGCAGCAGGAACACCCTGGAGATGGACCACGGTATAGATGGACCATGCTGGAGATGGATCACGGTGTAGGTGGACCACGCTGGAGATGGACCATGCTGTACATGGACCATGCTGTACATGGACCATGCTGGAGATGGATCACATTGCAGATGGATCATGCTGGAGACAGATCATGGGGTAGATGGACCACGCTGGACATGGACCATGCTGGAGATGGATCATGCTGGACATGGATCACGCTGGAGATGAATCACACTGGAGATGGACCACGCTGGACATGGACCATGCTGGAGATGGATCATGCTGGACATGGACCATGCTGGACATGGACCATGCTGGAGATGCATCATGCTGGAGATGGATCACACTGGACATGGATCACATTGGAGATGGACCATGCTGGAGATGGACCATGCCAGCCCATGGAGCCTGACAGCAGCCTGCTGTTTGCCAGGCATTTAAAAAATATGCAGAGTAAAGCAACAGCACAGGTCACATGAGGTTTTTTCACAAGGCCATTACAGGAGCCATGCTCGTATCACCATTGCCACCACCAAAGGCTGGTGCTGTATTTTTCCATCTAGACTTGTTTCTCAAGTGCTTTTCTCCTAGCTTTTGACAACAGGGGACCTTCCCAAAAGTCCTCTGGAGCCACCTTCCTCTGGCAATGATCCATGTCCTTCCATGGGATGGTTCAGAGGTGAACAGGACACTACACTTTGCAGGTCTGTAGGATTCCCCATCAGCACTGTTACACCAGAGATACCAACTTCCCTGCTTCTGAAGAGTCAGGGAGGCAGCTGAAGGTGAAGTTCCTGATACAACCAAATGAAATACTTTTTTAAGGCACTTCGAATGGGAAAGGTGTTCTAGAGTGATATTTGGATCATCTTTACACCCCCCCCCTGTACCTCTGCCCATCATCTTGGCCATGCCAGACAGAGCAGCTACCAGGCTTTTGTGGTTTGTGCTGCTCACAACCATTATTTTGTGACTGTGACACTCAGATTTATTGAATTCCAGACTGGCCTGCGTGTTCCCTTCCAGTTTYCTGTTCATTAATGCAAGAAGACCCCTCTTTAACCCTTTAGATCAGCTGTCTCTCCTTCTTGCATCACTGGAGCAGAGCCAGGGGACAGAGCTGAGGCTACAGTCTGCACCTACATATTGAACACAAGTCACATGAGTCAGTAAATCATTTGTCTCTACAGGGGGGCCCTGCACCTGCCAGAGAGGGATAATTAAATTATCAAGTGTCCAGAGAGTACAGAGACACAGGAAACTGGATATATTAGAGGTGGTGGAGCAGTCTTCTCCACGAAGAATCTGACAATGACATTCCTCATTAGCTTTGCTTCCCTGCCATCAGCCCAACAACCCAGCAGAGCAGAAGGGTCAAAAGCAGGGCCAGAGCAAGGCTGAAGCACAGGATTCCCAGCAGGGAGGAGGTGTTGGTCTCACACACAACCTGCCTGCACTACAAAGGACAGCTTCACCTTGGGAGCTGGGCTCCTGCATCCACGCCTGCGGCTCCCTCCGCATCCCTTCGGGTGTTCACTGCCCCTGGGCACGCTCCCAGCCTCTTACTAATTTGGACCTGTCTCTCCAGCTCACTTCACTCATCTGCTGTGGGGTGAGATTAAAGGAAAAAAAAAAAAAAAACGGAAGAACAATAAATCTGGAAGGAAATATCTTTTTTATTTGGTACTGGCCAGTGCTCAGTCAGGAGCAGGATATCCTCTGAACATACATTTTCTTCATTCTAAAAACATGTGTGGAAAGAGGGGGATCACACTTTCTATTGGCTGAGGGTGTTCCTTTGGCCTTAAGCCCAGCACCAGGACTATGATTAGGGCCAGCAGAATGGCCAGCATTGGTAGCCACACGTGGAGGACAGGCTCCTATCCACCTGAGAAAGCAGCACCTCCCTGGCGCTCTTCCAGCCACACTCCTTTGCCCCCCGAGGGATCCCTGTCTGTTCCATGAAATTCTCATCACGACGAATTCCGAGCAGCCTGTTGTGACAAGATCACTTTGAGTGCTGCGTGCTCAGCCCGGCGACGCTCCAGGTCAGGGCTGGCTCTGGCTCCTGCCTGCTCCATCCTCCCTGGGTGCACAAACATTTCAGCCAGCCGTGGCAATGACAGCACAAACTCTCCTTCCCTGGAAGCAGATGGGGCAAAACCACACAACTGCTGCAAAACCCCTGCCTAAAACCAGCTCCCCTGAAGAGGGAAGTACAAAATTTATAATGGTTCCTGGCAGTATTAAGGAATGATTTTAAAAAGGTCATTTATTTCTCCACTGTTGTAACATTTTAATTCTGTATTTATCACACCAAAAAGAATTGTTTATAAATTTGTGGTACATTTCAATTCAACATGCCATRAATATATTTGGTTTTATTTTGGAGCCAGAGGATGGGAGCATTAATAAAAATTAAAATTGCATTCAAAGACCTAAAATAAAATGTAGCCTTACATTTTGGGCAAAATCAAATATTTCAGACAGACCAAACCGAAGTATTTGTGAAGAGGTTTCACCATCACCTCCAAAAAAATTCTGTTATCGGCATAAGATTCTCCTTCATTCTCACTCAAAACAAAACATCTGTCCCTTCTCATCATTCCTTGTTAAATAGTGTCTTGTTTTCCCTCTTCCACACAATGGCATGAATTTTTTGGTAGCACAGCAGTTTGGAGAACAAGAAAAGCTATAAAACATTGATGGAGAAACAGCGCTGCAGAAAGGCTTTCTGAGTCGATTCCACCATAGGCTGGTAGGAAAATKGTGAACATACAATTTAAAGAAAATGACTAAAATAAAGTCATTAAATAAATAAATAAATAAATGGCAAGGGAAAAGATTTCACGGGAAAAAAAATGCAAGAGTTTTAAAAATTCAAAACATTTCAACGCGGACCCAAGGGGATGTTCTAAGAAGAAATGTGTCTGAATGGGACATTCAGAATGTCCCCATGAGAGCAATTCCACATTGTGGAACATTCTGTATTCTTTTACCAGAATGCTGATTTGTATGTGACCTGTACACTGAGCAGCAAAACTTTTACAACACCTTTCATTTTATCCCAAGCCAGGAATGGATAGCAAGCTTGAATTGTTAGCCATATTGTCAACACATTTTTAACAAAATATTCCTGGCCTCATGACTCTACATCATCGCAGTTCCATTAGCCCAAGCCACTTGTAATAAACTAATATGCAGAATGATTTCCAGGCATTTGCAGCTAAAGAAATAATAAKAAGTTTCTTTTTCTTTCTCTCTCTCTTTCCTTCTTTCTTTCTTTCCCTCTCTAAAAGACAGACAGACAGACATCCATCCTGGGATTTCCTCAGCAGATCAAAACAGGCCTCACCAGAAGCTGGTAGGTGGCTGCTGTATTCAGGATATAACTGTGTTTGTGCCTTGTGCAAAGAGAAACSCTTGCACTGATCTGGTCATGGAGGAAATTCATTTTGTTGAGGGTTTCTTTCCTCCCAGCGAACACACTGGGAACCTTGTCCTAAACTCAGCGCACAGACATAAAGGAAAGTCTCCGTGCAGGGTGGTCTTGCTGATGTTGACGCAGCTCCCAGAGGGTGTTTTTTAACTTGTTCTCCAGGGCTGGATGAGCAATTGGATTATTTTATTTGTGGGTCAGCCCTGAAGTCACCATCACAAGCCTTCATAACCAGGTAGTTCTCCAGCCACAAGGGAAGGAATGATTTTCACTCGAACAACTCTGGGCTGCAGCAGCACGGAGACCAAAGGAACGGAACGCACAACCTAACAGGAAACCAGTCACTCCCTCTGCCTCCCTCCCTGGAGATGGCACAAAGTCATCTTGGCAGGCTGGAGGCTGCTGCAAGCGAAGAACTATTTGTGTTAGCGCTGCAGAGATTGGATRTCGTGACCAAAATGCCAGGGGGAACAGCGAACTGCAACCGGAGYGCCCAACCGAGCCACGAGAAGGACCAGCCTGGGATAACGAGGGGGTGCTGCACTTCTGAGTGCTGTGGCTCAGCAGCACAGGGAAAACCCAGAGCAGCATTTCCCTGATGTGTGGSTGCCTCTAAGCAGCTCTGTCAGCCYYTGAGTGCCCTGAGCCCAGCAGTGTTGTCCTGCTCCTTCGGCTGCTGCGCTGTCCCACCCCGATGACGCAGAACGCGCAAATCCAGAATGGAGAAGCATCATGGTTGCCTAGGCAATGCCTTTGCCATGAACAATAAATAAAATACGAGACAATGGCTTGGGTTAGCAGCACCCAGGGGTCTGTGTAATGCTCACCACTGCGACACATCCCTACGGAGAAGCCGGCTCGTCGCTCGACACATGGGCACGTCCGCACACACGCACTGGTGCATCCCTTCCTCCTTTCACTGCGGGAAACTGCCTCCTCCAGCTCTCTCCGTGTAAAACAGCAACCGAGGGAGAAGGAAACGCATCCAAACCCACATTCAACCCAGCCCACTCCTTCCTACCTCTTCACAAATGACTGCCAAACCGTGGGAGGAATCCAAGACCCTAAGACGARGAGTTCAAACCTCCGGCATTGTGAACCACTGCAGTGAAACCTCTTATTTAAATGCAATGGGAAATAGTGTTTTACACGCAGACAAAAACAAAAAGGCAGACAGGAGCCCACCRCCCCGTTCAGAGTGGGTTTCTGTCAAAGGAAGACGCTGCAGGCTGGCACTCGCCGCGGGCAGGCAGCCACCGCCTGGCCAAGCGTGATGGCGTGGCTCGTTTTTCACTCTGACACCACTGCAGGCTCCACAAGGCTCCTTGACTTGCAAGGTGATCAGAATATTGAGTACGGTACTGCAGTAGCGAGCCTGGCACCCAGCACGGCGGTGGAGCCACTCCCGCCCTCCTTCCCCGCCCCTTCCCCGCTCGCAAGCGAGGGAAGAAGGAAAAAGAAGGAAGAACAAACCTCCCCCACCACGACAATGAGATTCCAAGCGTCCAACGCCCCCTCATACATCTTCGGGAAGGGACCTTGGCTCCATTGTTTGCGCTCCTTCAACTCATTTCCCAAATGTCAGAGTGGCCGTGGCTGCCGTCCCCATGCGCAGCCCCCTTTTTAACATGCATACTTGTGCCATGGAAATGTAACCCTGGCAGTAATTGTGATGATGGTCCTGCTGCAGGGACACTGCAGTCCTCCTGTGCCTGTTACTATGCAAATAAAATTCCTGGAAGGAGCAATAAGTCACCATCCACCTCCCATGGCGCAGCCCATGGCTTGGGACAGCTGCCAGGGACAGCTCCCGTGGTGGCACCCAGCCTTGTCCTCCTCACCCCGTTCACCTCAAACCCTCAGTCTCTGTTTGGGAGATGGGAAAAGCACTGTCCTGACTGACAGCCTGATGTCCCGCCTTAAATCTGAAGCCACTCCTAACTGACACCACCAGAAACCCACGGAGTCTGGGTTTTAGGGAAAATTTGCAGGCTTGAATCTCCAAGGGCACAAAATACACCTGAAGGCACAACATCTGTGAACGTGTTGCGTGCCATACTCCTACTGATCTTCCTCTGCTCTGCTACATCTCCCTCAGCTCTGTTCTCAGGTCTCTTAGATAATTTTTCCTGTCCCATCTTCTGCCTGGAATACACTTAAGGCACGAGCCCCGTTCCTGGCTGTAGCTTCCCTGCAATGGAGAGTGAGTCATCAAAAAACACCTTCAGAAAACTTCACTTTCACTTGGGAGCTCCTTTACCTCATCCAGCTGGGCAGGTTGCWCACAGAACAAATTGCTGCTGTTATTTGTGAGAGCACTTAAGGACTGATGTGGTAGATCCAGGGTGGGACAGTCAGTTCTACAAGGGTTAAAGGGCTAATGGCCTGCTTTCATTGTATTTTGAGATGCAGAAGCATCCTGCATGATCGACTATCTACAGGATGCTTAAGCATAGTCCCTGTTAATCTTAGTTCTTTTTATTTATTTATTTAARCTAAATAAGATGTCTCTGRAAAGCATTTAAATTCACATAAATATTGTGRAGAAGGAAATTTCATGCTGCTACCTGACTAATCAGTTACAGGCTTAGCAAAACCAGCAGCAACATTGCACCAGAGCTGGGGTTCTCTCTCCCTCCCACTTGTATTACTTCTTCTGGATAACTCCTTATTGATCAGCTAAATGACACAGCAGAAATTTCCATTTCAAATTTAAAAAAAAAAAATTCATTTGCTGATTCAGTTTTAGAAAATGTTTACAATAAGTTTCAATGTCAAAAAGGCACCGTTTCATTGACCAGATCTGACTCAAGAATATGAAACCAATGCATCCTGTTGTTATTCCTTCCAGTGGCAAACGAGTTTTACAATAATTAAGCCTGAGAAAATAGATTATTGTTATAAATACCTGATAGCAGATATTCTGGACTCATAAATGTCTCTCTGATGTGAGATGGGGATTGACAACATAATCAGCTCTCTTGCCACTCTGCCTTCCTGCACAAAAAGTGTATYTGTGTGCACTCCTGGTCTCCTCCTTCCCCCAGTCCTCCCCACCTTTGGAGCTGCTCAGGAGAGCTCATTGCTGCCTGTGGTGAATCAAAATGTGTTATCATTAGGCTGAACGTGTTACTGAGTTAATTAAATGTCACACTTTTGATAACATTAATTAGAAGCATTTCAGACTCATCTGAACACGCACTCTTCCCAAAACCTGAGAAATAAGTGCTGATGTTTTCATCTCGGTAGATTTTATTGATGGAAACACTTCATCCATTCATTCATTRCTAATATTCAATGCATTTTTTACAMTGTAAGGCAACAAGTTCTTGTTCYCTTTTTCATTCTSTACCAGACTGTGGGAAACACTTGTAACACTCCAAACAAATTTTGGAAGTTCAGGTTCCCACAAGGTTGGACCCATATTTCTAGGACATGGCCTTTAGCAAGTTGAACTCTGCAAATCAACTACAGCAGCTTTAGGCTGTGGTTGTGCATGGCCTGAGAGCCCATCGTGGAGGTTGATGTTGTCCAGGTTYGCATGGCTCAAGCATTGAATCCTTTCCCTGCTTTGCATGAATCCCCACACCTTGGATTTGAAATAAGGGGAAGACCTAAACCAAAGCAAAACTCAGCCAAGAAATCCACACCTTACTAACTATGGACAAGACAATTTTCCAAGCCAGGTACTACACTGCCCCTAAATTCCTATCTGCACTGGAGACCTTTTCTCACASAAAATTGCATTTCTCTTTAGCCCATCAATCATCTCTTATTTCACCTCACCCATTGCAGGTCACTGCTCACCARCACAGCCACCATCCCTGTTTCACARGCAATCTCAATAATTTCCTCCCAAGGTACACAATCCCAAAACYTATTTGCCAGGCTTCATTTTAGGATGTCTCATGCTCCTTTGAAACCCTGRCATTGCTGCTCTCCTATTACAGATTGGAACAACACTTTGCACCTTATCAGAAATTTATTTAGCCATTTATTATTGTATAAGTGACATGAAATATAAGCTAAAGGACATCCTCTGAAACACAGGATATGTGAGCATTCTAAATGTGAATTCTTGGTCATTTGTTTACTAGAAACTGCTGGGCTGCTTCTCTGTGAGGGTTTCCTTAGTTTTTGAAACCTGCCTGGGTGAATAACAGACACAAATCACAGCTGATTAAGTTCTTCACTCYATGAAACAGAAATAAGGATAGTAAAATCAGACAGAAACAACCTTCATCTCTTCTCCATTCCAGCTGGCTGGAGCCTGAACTGCAATGCACTCTGGCAGTGGATTTTTTCACCAGAGCCCATCACCTTTTGTTTCTTCATCACCATGACATTGTTAGCTCGTTGTGGACCCTTTGTACTCTGCTTTATTGCTTTGTCCCAAAGCTCTGTCACACGTCTGACACCTGAGGTGTCCCASAGCATCTTTCACTGGGCTTGACCTTGGCCTTAAAAAGATGTGGGGGATGTCAGCGTCTCCAAAAGCTGAAGAGAGAGGAAAAGAGAAGAATAAAACCCCAAAGAGATGCTTACAGGAACTTTTATCAGGCAAGAGTGTAAAACACTCCATTTGCTATTAAAATGATRAACTGGAATAGCTTCCAGAGATAAAGACTATGACAAAATTCTGTTATTAAGTGCTACAGCTCTGTTCTTGGCAGTGGYACACACCAAAAGCAGTGTAGCTGCAAGGAGGAACAGAAGTAAATTTTCACTGAACTTGCTGCAAAGAGGAATGAGAAAGCAATACAGACAATAATATCACAAGTTCAGCAGATTCCTGCAACATTTATATGAGACTTTAGATCACATGATGAAATTCTGATAATCAGAAGCAAGGAAGATGTTATATTGTATGAATGTAAAAATTAGAACTTTTGCTTCAAATTTGACAAAAAATATGACAGGTAGGAGACCATCAGAAAGATTCATTCAGCCTGAAAATTCATCTAAACACTTGAGGATGGGGATTTCATTGTTCCTGCATGTCTTCAGAGCACCACTGGCTGCAGAGAAAGAGGGAAAGAATTTTTCTTCAATGAGAGAAAAATTACCAAGGAGAGGAGAAACTATAAATTTATACTCTCATCATAGAAACAATGGCCATWTGGGTCAAGTCAAACCCAGCTTAGTCAAGCGTTTTGTGGCCAGCAGTTTTCATCAGGAAATACAGGCAAAGAGTGCAACAGCCCTAGCTCTGTACACATGGACTTACTTAAATTAAGAGAAGGAAGAACTTGTTAGAAAAAAAATAGCTACAGCGATTTTTTTTTAACATGGAAAACACTAACTTTGTTATAAAATCTTCCAGTTTACATATTCTGTATCAGGACTTATTCACATATTTGAAATGAAGGAAAAAAAAACAAAAAGAGTCAAACAGTAACTTGAAAGGAGGTCACTGCCCAGGGCTATAAATRTATTCAAAGAGAGAATAAAAAGTTAAAGTAGTACATACAACAAATGTCAGATTTGCTTTTTACGAGAGCAATTACCTACTAAAATGGTTTGTCTACAGCTTTGTGGAGGTGTCTTTCATTCCAAGTCTTTAAAGCAAGGRAGGATGATCACACAAAGGTTATGGGTCTTGTGCAGATGCAATGGAGTGCAAGTCTGCACTCTGTRAGCTGACAAGATGAAAGAGTTGAGATGAAATGATTCGTGATCACCTTCCAGCCTTAAAATATGTGAGTCCCACACTCTCTGCATTACAGGTTTTGTTGCCTTCCTGTTTTCTGGGCGGAATGGAATCATCAGAGCCACAAAACATCCCCGAGAAGACAACGACATCTCAAAGTCACTGCASTGCAGCTTCCTCCTGGTTATTGCTTTTTGCTTTGGTGTTTYTCTGCAGARAGCAGCTGCTGYTTTGCTATTTTTCTCCAMGTTAAAAGAAAARTAATGAGGAATCTTCAGTGAYCACAARCTTAATTTTKTCCTCACCACCCCSTGTTTTCCCATAACTGTTCTGGATATAGAAAATCCCAGCAATTCTGTTGTTCTTTAAACAAATCAAAACTGAGAATCAGGTCTAGCAAATCAGAGGGGCATCTTGGTGGCAAAGGTGTAAAAGGAGCCCTCAGGAATGATGGGCAGTTCTTGTGAAGGAGGGTGAGCAGTAAACCCACAAGTACAAGGATTAGGGCCAGTTTTTATAGACATCACTTTTTCCAATGCATTTGGTAACAAGTTTAGAGTTCTCCCAGTTCTTCCTGCAGTCCCCACAAACAAATTGTGGTATTTGGGGTGGGAATATGAACAGCAGGGTGTGTCCTTCTCCTGAAGGGTCTTCACACCTTTGCAAAAAGCCACAACTGGACTGTGTGTTGTTACCTGGAGAGGCACAGTCTCCTCTTCTGCTTCTCTTCAATTAAGCATTCCATTCTCAGAATTCTGTGGCTGCAGAAAGAGCAACTCTTCAAACATCAAGGAGTAAATAATGTTGTCAACATCAGAGTCATTTAGCTGCTGGTAGAAGACAGATTTATAGAAGGAGCAAAAATTGCTGGCATTAAGTAATGTGGCTGCAGGCTGGTTTTGTTTTTATTGTTTATGATCACAGAGCAGGCTCTTTCTCTGTGGGGCCTGTACCAGAAGAGATTATCACAGTCCTCCAAAAAATACTGGATTCTCACTTWAGCAATACTCTGTCTCAGGAGAGGCAAATTCACAGGCCTCCAGCAGCTTTGTGCTGAACAAGATTTGCAATAAAGGGGATTTTTAAAAGGGACAGAAAGTGCAGTAGCGGTATATGTTTGAGTGTGTTTGCAGGGAGTGTTTTTTATAAAAGCAGGTAAGGAAGGTGTCAATTAAAATGCAAAGGGAGCACAAGGAAGGCGTTTCTCATAGTCTGGTCACAGAACCAGGCACCACTGGGTGACATTTCTGGACAGATCCTGCCCCACTGCCTGTGCTCCTCACAGTCATTCATACTAGAGCTGGGCAAAAATCCCCGTTAAAAAGAAGATCATGCCAAAAACTGGATCCATATTTTCACCTCACWCCAGCCCTGCAGGGTCACAGCACCRGCAGCCTTTGAAATCCCTGTGGAAATTGTAAGAGTTTATTTGGTTCAGAGCACACTGGGCAGGAAGGAGAGACAGGCAGGAATTGCAGTGTGTGAAGCCAATKTTTCACCTGGCCAACAGAGCCCAGATTTGTTCAGAACTTGGTTTACTGGAAAGTTCACAACCTTTCAACAAGCCTGGCACAAATAACCAGACAAACCTGACCTAAGGTCAGACTTCTAGAGCAGGAGCTGCCCCTGCCCTCTGTGCTGTGGGAGGATCAGCCAGCCTTGCACTGGCACTGCCTCACTTAAGGCAGGATTTAATTGGCAGCWAAACTGTTTTACAAAAGAGGAGATAATACAAAGATCAGGATAAGAGAAAGCTTGCCCTCTGAGGTGGCACAGCTCCCCTCTGCACCAGGCAAGTGAAGATCATGGGCCAAAATTCAACCAGAGCTCTCACTGCTAGGGGCACCTGGCAGCTCAGAAAGGTAAGGGATGTGTCTGAAATAAGAGACTGATGTGCTTGAGAAATCTCATTTTGACACTGTCCTCCCATGTCTGTCCTGCTAAAGCTTTTTTTTTTTTTTTTTTATTATTATTATTGCAGTTATTCACTGCCTCTCTCAAACAAATGGTAGGAGAGACAAATGTCCAAGCTGGTATCTGGAACCAGAAAAGATTCAGAATGGCAGTAATAGAAATGAATGTTCCACATCCTTCAGCACAGATAGCAAGCAAACCCAAGCAGGGTTTGCTCCCATTACTGCCTCCCTGTCAAGGCCAGACTCCACTGGTCAAGCTGGAAACTCATTATTTGCACTGACAAATAGTGAGCTTGTGCAATACATTTCTCTGAAATCACCAGCATGATTCACAGCAGCTTCACAGCCTGGCCTCAGAGGATCASTTGAAATGGCCTGTCCTATCCTTAATGTCTTCTGCAGCCTCTGTAAAAAAAATAACTACTGGGAAATGGCCTTTCAAGAGCGCTTCCCCAGCTACCTCCAATCTACTCTGACCTTCACTGAAATCTTCCTCTCAGGGAAGGAAAATTATATCTTTTAATTTTTTTCTAATGTTCTGGTTTATGGTTTTTGCTCCTTCTCATGCAATATAATTAAAATGATGTCCTCAGAGTTGGAGGATACTTACAATAAACAGCTACTGTGGAAGCTGAACAACTCAGCTATGGTGCTTAATCAACTGGAGATGATGTTTATTGCTGCATATGCTCTGCTGCTGTGAAAACTAGCCCTTAAACACTCGGTTTCTAAACAAGAGAAAATAAAAATCCAATAAGAACAAGCTGAGGTCCTTGACACACTGTAGGGAAGTGAAGGCAAGAAAGAAGGATTGTCTGTTGCACRTAGGAATGGGCTTAGGTCAGTTAATGCATGGTAAAATGAATTACTAGTGATAGATGAACCACAGGACATATAAAATGCTGTTTCTCTTCCAATAAGTGCCCATGGATAGAGATCCTTAAAGCTGCAAATTTCACCCTSGCTCAGCTCTCCCAGCCCAGCTGCTCCAGAGCTCACACAGAACCTTTGGGCTGCAAAATCGCTCMTGTGCCTCCTGTGGGCAGTCCCAAGAGAGCTTTCCAGGGGCTGRAGAACACATTTTAAATAAACATCAAGGGCAAAAGAGTGGCTGTTAGCAGCAGAGATAAATAATTGGGAAATATGCTGAGGGCCAAATGTTTCTGAGCCCTCCAGTACAAAATGAACCTGCCACTGTAATGAGCCTCACACTCTGCCATGAGAAAAGGAGTCAGGGAAAGGGTTCATGGCCAGTTTTACCTCAAGTGTAAAGAATCATTTGCCTCTAAACCTTCTGAGGTCCTTCCTATTGTGCACAAATAATCCAGTGTAATTTCCTGAGCTCCTTGGATTAGTCAGGATTATACAAACTCATCAGTGCTCCTGTGAGTTCAGCCTGCAGATCAGGCACCGCCTCGCCCGTGGGGTGGCAGTGGGCAGAATCACAGGGCTGCAGGAAAGATGGAAATTCAGGGTCCCTGGAGCAGGGAACTGCAGAGCTGTCACCCACCAGCACGGGCTGTGTCCCTCTCACAGGGGACCTTCTGAGCTATTTGCTTAAAGTGTCTCTGAACCAGCTCTGAGCACACCAAGACTGCCTGAAAATCAGGAAAAATCCTGCCAGGCTCACCTGATGCACCAGTTCAGCAAGGTTCCCCTGTAATCAGAACATTTTTTCTGTTTGTATCTTTCCAGGACAGTTTTTATTTCTCTCTTRTATATTTCTGTTGGAGCTCTTTAGTTGAATAAATTACATTATTAACAGCACTAATAGCAACAAAAGTGAGTGATTGGTAGGAATTTCATTTGGCATGCTAGAAATTACAGTTAGAGATGTGTTTTAAAGTTGATAAATACTAGCAGAAGGCTTCTGCYTCACTGGAGAAATAGATTCTTCCATTGCCTCCTCTTGTGACTGAGCCTGAAATATTGCAAAATTATTTCTCTCCGCAATTTGCAGCACAATCCATGTACCTTGTCTCTTCCTTCAGCTTTGAAATACAAGCATAAAGCTTTTGTAGTTTGACTTATCTCGCCTCTCCCAAGCTCCTGCACACCTAGATATAGTGACCCACTGTAAATCCTCTGGAGTAAATTGTTCTGCATTAGAAAAATATAATACAAAGCAAATAAGAGCATTTGATTTCTTTGGATACCGGGGAGGAATTAAATCACATATATAACACAAAATGAGCACCTGGGTAAGGATTGACTGTCKTAAGGGAGCAATATAAACCTGCCAGAAGAATCAAAGCACTAATCATCAGATTTGATTCTCCCTAGCTGAGTGAAGGGACAAGAACAGTCCTTCAAAAATCACACACAAAAAAAAAAAAACAAAACAGTGGAACATTCCTAAGGACTCAGGCATATGGACAGGTAACAGGTCTGTGTTAGGAACACACACACAGACACCCCTTATCTTCTTTTCTTCTTTCTTTCTTGTTTTTTTTTTGGGTTTTTTTTTGTTTTTTTTTTAAGATGAGTTAAGACTGGTGAAAAAAAAATGCTTGAGAGCAAAACTCAGCACTGACATAGGGGAAAAGTGTCTGTATAACATGAAGGGAAACAGCAGCATCAAACTGTCTGCAGCATTTTTACTAAACTGCCTAAAACATGGCAGAAAATGCTTTTTCCTTGTTTCCTTTTCTCTTTTTTAGGAATTCATTACCATCCTCTCTGTGTCCTGTCATGTTTAAGGGTGCTCTAAGTCAGGAAATGCATAGGCAGGCGTGATTTTGGGACAGACACCTCTCAGCCAGAGAGTAAAGCGAGCTCCCAGACGGCTCTTTCTGAACTTGTCAGCAGAAAACGTKTGCAGCGGAAATTTTATTTCAAGAGCTGTCTGCATTCAATTAGAGAACAGAGGCAGAGCCCAGCGGCCAGGAACGCAGCCCAATATTTTCGGCACTAAGCAGACAATGAGGCAGATTCAAACACCAAAACAGTAAACAGTTTGTGAACCACATCAGGCACAAATAATCACCAGGGCAATGTGACTGTGTGTGGATAAATCATGACTGAAAGCTTGCACCAAAAACAGGGCAGAGATGTCCTCTCCTTTATAGCAAAATAACAGCTATAAAGTCTCACTGGAACCACAGAAAATAATTTCTTCCTCTCCCAAGCTTCCTTGTCCTTTTGCCCAACCAAAACAAGCTCCCTGCTGTACATATTGAAACTGGGAGTGGCAAAGCCTGTAAGGAACAGAGTTCTCTGGCTCCCATCCATCAGATCACATGAGCACACGAATATATTTAACCAGTTTAACCAATATTTAACCACAGGGAACTGGTCCATCTACCAKGATCAGCCCCTTGCAGACCCTCAAGACTGAGCCCCCTCTGAGTTTTCACTTGCAATCCCATTCTGGTCCTGGCAGATGGAGCTGGAAATACCCCAGCAGCCCTGATACTGGGCTTTCATTGGCTTGTTCAGACATCAAAAATTCCCGAAAAATCTGAAGTGCTGCCTTCTCAAACAAAAACCATTGCCACACATTGTTGTGTTGTGATCCCCTGGGATGTCCACTACAGGTAAAAATCCAGTTCAGGGATTTTCACTGGGACATGAAAGAGTTTCCTCAAGCTCACCCCATGTTCTTTCACCTCCAGGCAGTCACTGAAGGGCTCTGAACAGGATTTTGCATGGAATGAAAAGAGAAAAAGATGTAAAGGCTTGATGGCTCTCTGTGACAAAGGGTCACATAGGGAAAAAAGGACATAAAATAATAGAGAAGAGAGAGAAAATATAAGAGAAAAAACCTTTATGATCCTACTAACAAAAATTCATAATCCACCCAGCCTTTTGTTCTGGCTCAGAAGAACATTTCCCCTGAGGGACATCCATCAGGGAAAAAAGGAGATGCAGCAACAGAAAGCGAGGAGGGAAATTACTGAAAAATGAGGAAATAAAACCTGCTCTTGGTGTGCAGTTTTCAGCAGAATACACTTCACAAGTTCTTTACTAATTGTCATTGTATCAGGAAACATTTTGGAAATGTTTTTCAGTGAACAGCAGCCTCTCTTCTGACAAATCTGCTGCAAATCCCGTGGGTTCTGCAGGACCTCCATAGCCACTGAGTGACTGTAAACCTTGGCATTCCCTCACTAAGCCTCCATGGGGTACTTAGTGTCCACTTGCATCTCTCCAGCAAGCCAATGGCAAAGTTTTCCAGCAAGGAAGAGGGCAAACCTACTCAGCTTTCCAACCCTGATRACATATTTTCTTCAGGCCAGTGGAYAGCAGYTCTGTATCTGCTGGAGTTTTTGGCCAAAGGCTCGGAAAATTCCATCTGTGGTAACCAAGGAAAGGTCCTGCATGTCTGGAAGGTTTATAAGCAATTCACAGACTTTGTACACAGCTGCTCTACTCAACCCTTCCTCTTCCTGCATTCTCTTTCAAGCTGCTTTACCTCAATTCCTCCAAGCTGCACTAAACAGGGACCTTCTGTGGCTTTTTGCATAAGAGCTGATTTCCCTGAAGGTTTCTCCATCTGAAAGCCACMCTCCCCTCTGAGCATCCTGCCCAGTTTGGCTGACAGTGAACACAGCCCACCTACCATTCCCTGCTGCAGGCAGGAGCTGAGGATCAACCAAGTGTGTCATTCAGATGGACTTGAGAGTGAAAGTGCTGCTGGAAAAGCCAACACTCTTGGCCAGTAGCCACAATCAGCCAAAGCACTCAATGCTGCCTCCATCGATGAGTGATCCTCTGTTTATCCTCAGAGCCACGGGAARCTGAAGAGGCCAAGAAGTGAAATGACCTAAGACAGCCATGCTTGGATCTTTTTGTCAATATTGGCTTTTCCATGTTGGCTTTTGTTCAGGTGCAGTGGGTGGAAAGGTTTGGAGAGGCACACACAAAATGAAATTAATTTTCTCAATGAAAGCCTGGCTCTGTTGAAGTTGGTGGGAATTTTTAAATTAAATTAATTGGGACCATGATTTTGCTTTTCAATTTCGAACATGAGACAGGTATGTCAACATGTCTTCTGTCTTCTCCTCACTSTATTTACAGATGGACAAGCCAGTGAAAGATTTAATGCTTCCTTCAAATAGGCAGACACACATCTGAGTGCCCCTGCAATCTCCCTGACCCTCCTGGGCCAAAGCTCGCTGACACAAATGTGCAGAATTTGACTGAAAACAGTGCAAACTTTATGTAAATAGCAATAAAGGATAAAATTCTACAATAAGGATATAAATTTGTTGTTTTAAAATGCCACTGCAAAGCCGTGCACAAGTTCTGATTGCTTATTAAATTTTAATTAAATTATGCTACTTAAAATTCTGCCTCAAGGGCACTGCTGGGGCTCCAAACCCTCTGCAATTCCTGCCTGCTCTGATCTGAGAGTGTCCGAGCAGAAATCAGCTCCTGATGCAGTTCTAGCAAAGACCACAACACTATGAAGATGAGCACATCCTGATTTGTGATTGCAGCTAAAATGAGAGTATTATGGGCTGTTAAGCCTTGTTAATTTTCTCAGGATGCTGCAGAAAGGAGAGAAGTGAGGTCAGATTTCCCAAACAGCTCCGTCTCCCATGAAATGAGAACACAGCATCCTCTGAGCTCCCTGCAGGTGAAGTCCAGGACTCAATTCCTGGACCATGAGCTCCAGCAGTCCTGAACAGCACCAGCTGACATCTTCTTCCACTGCTGAGCTGCTTTGGTATTTTATTTCAATGTTCACTGTGTGAATTCACACAAGGATGATGGCCAGGAACATCTGGGACTTAGGCTGAGCCCTAAAAGACGCCATCATCTCACCTGATAGAATCATCCAATTTCAGCTCAAACCTTTCTTCTCCACCTGCCACTCAAAAAGAGCCCCTGCACCTCCATCCAGAAGGATCACATCCAGAAGAATCATGTTGGAGTGGGAACATGCCCATGGCATTGATTTTCTCTCTCCCACAATGCATTTGCTCAGATCCTCTGATCCAACTAAATTTAACAAATGCTTCAGGGCACAACTGGTGCCAGCAAAAGAGGCCATCAGCTATAAATGTTCTTGGGAATTCACACTCCTGCTTATTCACTAATTGCACAGCTGGATCCAACCCAGAGATGTTTCCACCACAGCTCAGAGAGGCAGTAAAGCACATGGATTCTTTTCCAGCTGGATTTTGGGTGCATGGTGCRTGGCTCCCAAAGACACAGTGGTGAAAGAAGAGCCTGCCTGGTTTTGGTACCAGCTGGTTTTGTGAGGGAAAGAGTACAAAATGAGGAACAGGGAGAGGCAGAGATGGACTGGCTGGGTGCATCCAGAGCCAGCAACACCCAGAGTTGGGCAAACTTCTCTCTCAGCTGCATTTGGGACAGCAGCACACTCTGCCTTGGGCATTGACACAACTCTGACTCTTCTTTGTCCAGATTCACCTTCAGCCCTCAGTTTCCCAGTCCCTTGCCTGTGTCCACAGGCCCTTTTATCATCAGAGACTGGATAAATTCCCTGTTTTTTCCTTATGTTCCTATGTGAATGTCAGATAAATCAGTAAACTGGCCCTGTGTGAGCTAATCAAACATAGACTGAGGTTTTATAAAGGCAACATCATGCTGAGGATTCCAAGATGTGACCTGARCTATTTGCTGTTGGCAAAATCTCTTAAAATTTAGAAATTTTTTCCCACAGAATGAGAATGCCAGTAATGTTAGAAAAAGAAAAACCTAAGAAACCATTCAATGGACTGTAATGAAGAGGAGCCAAGTGCAATCACTGTGATTGCACAAACTCCATCTTTGCCTCCTCAGAAGGAGCACTTAGAGATGAAAATATACACGAGGATATGTATTTTTATCTATGGAGCAAAACACAGCTCTACACAGAGAGCCACGTAAAACAAACAGAGCATCGAATCCGTGCAACAGTGAATGAGAGCAGGAACAAACAGAAAACCCATAAAACATTGTGTTCATGGGGTCTCAGACTCACCCCAAAAGTGTAAAAGCTGGGCCTGTGATGTGTGTGCTGTGTCTGAGGGAGGGCTTCTCACAGCAGTCACCTTCCAGCAGCTTTCCTGCAGCAAAGGGACACAAACCGGTGCTTAAAAATATATTTTAAAACCAGAAAAACTGCAGCAGGGAAAGAGATGTACAGGAAAAGGAATTTATACAGGCTCAGGGTACATTTTGTCTGCTTTAGACCTTTCCAAAAAGGAGAACAAGACATTAATCTAATTTACTCAGCCAGTTATATGAGGTTTATGCCTTTTTCATATCACCAGTCTGGCATAAAGCAACKAGAAGTGTGCAGGTAAATCAATCCCATAATTTCCATTTCAGCTTTAACAAGTGATTTTACTGTTTCTAGGTGCTAAACATGTGTATCTGATGACTGCAATAGACATTATGCAGCGATGCATCCTGAATAGATACATGAATATTAAAGGTTGCTCTGTTCTGACAGCTTACTCTGGAGTTTGCCTTATTCTGGCTGAGATTTTCAGTTCTTCTTAAATGTAACTTGCATATCACTGTAAAGTCTCTCCCTCCTTTTGACAGGGTGCCCTTGCAGATGGTAATTTCCCGAGTAGGGAAGAGGAGACTCACAATTGGACTTGGATTGGGTATCCTATGGCAAGACATTGTTGCAGAACATCAATATGTATCACCAGATCTAAAGATGAAGCCCTGCTCCTTGTGAAAAATACAGGTGAATATTTACTGGTGCCTTCATGGCCACAGGAATGTGAAACTGGTACAAAGGAACCTGAAATCAGGGGTATTCAGGGGTCCAGAATAAAGAGATGCCATTGGCAGAGAAAATGCAAGACAGGGAGAGAAAAGAATCTGTGAATCTGCCGTGGTGCTCTCTGGGCAATACCACAATACCCAGAGTGGGTGGAATAGCCAAAGCAAGGAACTCAATGAAATGAATTATAAAATAACATTCATTTTATCTGCACACAGTTGCATCAACACCTCTCAAACACTTAGACTCTTGTCTGATTCCAGACTGCAAGAAAATTCCACTTGGATSTCATATCTGGCATTTGCTGTCTTCCAATTTTTTTTTTTTTCAGAGAACATCCATCTTTTATTATTCTGCCAATTCTCCTGGGGAATCACCAYACCCCCAGTCTACCACAATGCTGAATGGACAGCAGAGCCTGCAAACCACAGCTGTCTTCTCTCCACAGACCTCCAAATAACACGTTGTGCTTTGATTCAAGTTAAAAATGCTCCCAGTTTGCCTCACAGTAGGATGAATACAGGGGAGTAAAGCCAACATCACACAAGGAACAGCTCCTTATTACAGGGTGAGAAAAAGCTCTATTCTTGTTTTTCCATCAAGTCTGAGCATCGGTGAATATATTTAATAAATTAATGAACTAGATGAGATAAGAGAAGGGACAGAGGAGAGCTCAGCTTCTGCCAGCTCRTTTCTCATCCATCACCTGCAGCTCTCCCAAGGCTCAGACAAATTGTCCCAAGTGGAGATCCCATCCASAGTCACCCTGTCCAGCATTCCCCCAGCCAGCCTGGCAGCAAATCTGCTCTCCAAACTACAATTAAATCCTGTATCATTGTGAAGGAGAGCAGATGCATGGAAACAGACACAGATGAACACAGGCTGACGCTCACCCCGTGACGTAGCCATGGAACTCTGCATTGTAATGGGATGGGAAAAGACTTTTGACAAAATAACCCTGACATGCCATTAAGGCAATAACCCAGGCTCCTTGTTTTTGCTGGAAGCCAGCTGACTCCTGCTCAGGCACTGCTGTATTCACAGGGCACYGACTGAAGCATTCCTGCTTGGGAATTTAAATGTGCAACGCTTYTCTACAGGTGACAGAGAGAACTGGGTGGGGAAATCCTCTGCTGAACCCACGAGATGCAGATGTACTTTTGAAAATGCTGGTTTACACCCAGAGAGGCTTTCTTAATGTTTTTAGTTTCTTTTCCTTTTGTTTCTCAGAAAAATAGGCATGGAAGAAAAGAAGGAAGGAAGGAAACAGAAGCTGGAAGGCCTCCARGTGGGAGGTTTTGTGGGTTTGTGACCAGACAGAATAAGGAATCCCTCCAAAAGGTAGAAGAGATCTGGAGAGAGGGGCAGGGAACCTGGTAGAGACAGGAAAGGAGAGAATGAGTCTATAAAACAGAAGACCAGAAGTTTGAAGAGCAGCTCAGAGACCAGATATCTGCATTTATTACATTTTTTTGCAGCTTGGTTTAAATTGAGTGTCTTTAGTCGCCAAGACCCGTASAGCACAGAGTGCCAGACAGCACCAGACAGGTTGAAGGGCAGAAAGGCTTAGTTTGGACTAAAGGCAGAGCAGCTGAATCCTGGTTTTAGGTGTTGTGGAAATCAGGTGAGTGGGGCTGGATGTTAAAGTACAACCCCTGGAGAGCAAACACATCACACAGATGCCACAGCAGAATGCTCATACTGGATGAGGCCCTTGCAGGCTGAGAGGAGGATCACTGCACAGCACAATTCTGGGGAAAAGCAGGTTGAAAAGGGAAATAATCTGCTCTTTGTGCGGCTTTTTAATACTTCAGCACCTGACTGCATCACAGCCCCTTTTTCCCCGGAGAGGTGAAGCTTTGCACAGTTTCCTCCAGATTTAAAAGGAAAGGGGCACTTGCAGTGGCTGCAGAACTGAACAGCAGTGGCACAGCTGCCAAAGGWCGCTGTAGCACTGCAGATGTTTGGGCTGTGTCCTGCAATCCTCTGTGAAGTGCTGCGGCCATTCCAGCCTCCTGCCCTCCCTGCCCTGTCCCTGCTGCCCTCCCTTCCTTGTCCCTGCCCTGTCCCTGCCTGTCCCTGCTGCCCTGTGACAGCACAGAAAATGCCGTGGAGCTGTTCAGTGTTCCTCCTTGGGCCCATCCCTCCCCGCAGCTCTTTCCCAAGCACTGCTGCCCCGTCCCCACCTGCACACCCGGGTAAAGCTGCTCCACATCAGCCCGGAGGCGGCTGCTGCCACCGAAAACTCAGCAAACCCTGCTTGTAAGGGCACCGGGGTCTTCCCCAATCCTTTGGCTTTCTAGTCATCCTGGATTTACATCATTTAGTGTAGCTCTTCAGAGCAYGATTTCCAATTATTTCCTGGGCTGAAAACAGATCTCAAAGCATGGTCAGACTTTCTGACTCGGTCATAGCAGAGCAGCGCTTTCGTTATTTTGATTAAAACCCTAAATCCAACCTCAGACCTCATCCTGGAAACATCCTCTGAACCCCACCTGCGTCCAGAACAGCCTCCACACACTCACAAACATTACAGGGCTCTGTTAAGAATGCTGATCTGGTCCTTGACTCAGGAACATGAGGCTGAATTTCATCTTTCCTCAGGAGGAGCTGCATCAGCCTTTCATCCCTTCCCYTAATTTGACACGAGGTCAAGCAAAGGGCCACGAACGACTGCATTTTGCTCCACAGCACACAAGAGAAAATGCAAGCACTGAGCTTTTACCAGCCCCCTGATGAGGAGGAATATTAGTGCAAAGCATTAAGCTCCAGGCAACAAAGTACAGGCATTCCTATAGATTCCTATAGGGTTCAGCAAGGCACGATACAAAAATTATAAAGTATTAAAAGGTTTTGAAACAAGTAATGAAACTTTCCACCTCATCCCTCAGCCACAGATGTTGTCTGTTTAGGGTATTATCAATGGCTGACTGAAAATCTATCAGTCTGTGGTAGTTTGGCTGTGGTTTATCTCCTCAACAASAAGAAAAGGGAAAACTGCCAGAATATAGATCCAGTTTCTCAGAAGACTTTGCTGCCAATGAGGCTGAAAGCAATGTAAAACAAAAACTTCCCCTTAAAAGTGGTGGAAGCATCTGTTTTTCCTCATTATAAGAGGCAAACGAGTCTGCCTCCTCCCTTTGGACCTGTATSTGTGCGAAGCACTTGGCTCCACAGCCCCAGCAAAGCAGATGATCAGGAAAGCTTTGCTGTTTGAAACCCTCCCTGCATTTTACTGAGAGAAGGAGAAACTTTCATTGAGGGAGATTAAATAACTCTCTGAGGCGTTCCAGGAAGCAGAGAACCCCACTCTGCTCAGCACCACAGGGTGAGGGCCAGGAGAGACCCCTGTGCCTCCTCACCAGAGAGGGACCAGCCACATTTCCCCAGGGCAAACCTGCAAACAGCCACTGCAAAAAGGGTGGGAAAAGATGCCAAGATGCTCCTCCAGGTGAGGAAGGTCTCCTTTTCAGGAAAGCTGATCAGCCAGGCTGTGTTTTCCCTGCTGGAGGCTGAAGGAAGCTCCTCCATCCCAAGGGTTGGRTTTGTCCCCAGGGCAGCGTGGTGGTGGCATGTGATCCCTGCCACTCTGCCACCACACCAAGGAGCCTCCMTCCTGCTGAATCCAGGGGGACAGGAAGCTAATTCTAAGAGAGATTTGCTGGTGGTGGTACCAGGGACTCACCTGCTTTACCCTGGGGGAATTTCCAGCCTTTCCAGGCAAAGCCACAAGCACAAAACTCCCAAGATGAGCTCCACACTGTGCTTAAGACTTTAGTTTTCAGTAAGGTATAAAAAATGCAGACTATCTGCCATGATTGCTTATGGCACTGTCTCTCTAGAGATGAGCACCAATTTCCTGAGATACTACGAGTAAATCCATTAATTGTTTCAGAAGCGGGAATTAATTAAAATACAGCMCTTAAAAGAAACTCAGCATCTGCATATCCTCTCTTTGTTCTGGRTGATCTTAAGAGTGAAATAACAGACTCCACAGATTTTCCATGTAATGAACCTTAATTGGAATCTTTTACATGAGGAGAAAGCCTGTAATTAAGGCGGGTTATTAATTATTATATACCTAATTATAATAACTAGATAAGCTATCATTAGACTCAAGCTAACTTTTCTGGGAGGGTCTGAGATTCGAGAGGTAAGCCAGGAGTGATCACAGCATCATCCCTGTGAGCTCTGCAATCCCAGCTCTGCTGCAGGAAGGACAAGGCTGCAGTCATCACTCTTGGGGGATGTGGGATCTCCCACACACCCTGCACTGCTGCTTCTCACCCTGGCTACCTCTGGATTCCCTCTTTTCCCAGGAGATGTGGTGCTCCCCGCCATCATTTTGGTGGCTGCAGTTCAAACCCTCCCCAGCTCTCCTCAGGAGGGTGTTGAAGGCTGATTTGAAACCCCTGTAAATCCCACAGACACGGGAGAGGCTCACAGAATGTCACTTGGTGTTTTCCACTCGGTTTGTTCCTGTTGAGTCACCTCGTTTAACAAAGTTTTGTCATCTCTTTGTTTAGGTTGTGGTTTGTGCACCTGTGGTTTGTGCACCGCTGAGAGGAGAGGTCAGGACAGGTCACAGGGCTCCTCCCCAGAGAAAGCCACAGAGAGCACGAAGATGGGAGTGGATTTATGAAAAATCCTCTGGAAAYAGTCACAACGAGGAAACTGCAGCAGCACTTGGGGGCACAGTGAAACCAGAGCTTTGTGATGGCCCAGGGAAACAGAAAATCTGTGCATGGCTTCACTGCAACTAAAGCAAACAACCAAACCCTGAACTTAAAAYTCAGAGCACGGAAATTCTTGAGTAGTGGTAGAATTTTAAGAGTCTTATTCCCTTCAGGGTTCTTTTCTCATTTTAAACACAGGCAAACAAATTTAGCAAAATCTTTTCAATTAAATCTTAGGACAGATCCCCAAACCTCAGAGCACCTGTCTGATTTTCCCTCTAACAGTGACAGTGAGCAAAACACCCACAAGAAGGATGGGCAAACAGCAGATAAAAGGACACATTTTTGAGGAGGTGTCCTGRGCCATGGCAGAGGTGCAGAAGAGATGCAGCAGCTGCAACCTGATCCAAAAGTTCAGAGAATACTGGAACCTCAAAGCACTCCAGACTGAATTATGGCTAAGCATGAGCAATGTTAATCTCTTTGGGAGCTACTTTTTTTGGTTAGCACTTCATGAAAAGAGTAGCCAGTTTTTTGGGTTTTTTTTTTTCAGCTGACCTTTGAAGAAGTTTGCATCCCTAACTCAGCTTGCAGAGTCTCTGCATGGCWCAGTTCAGTCCCAGGGTTCACTGTGTTACATTTATACCCAGCCAGAGGAAGAGCCTGGATTSACAATTCCAGCTGGACATTGCTCCCCCTGTCCCTCACACACCACTCCCCAAARCCAACAGAGCACCAGGAGAGGATGATCAAGAGTCCCTTAAAACASCCTTAAAACTTWAATGAAGGCACACCCTGAAAGGGTTTTTGCAAGGTAAATCGGCCTCAGGTCTCTTGGTCTTCTGCACTAAAAAGCTGGCGAAACTTAAAGAAAAAACATTTTTCCCTCAGGAAAAATGGAGTAATTTATGCAGGTTTCTCTGTGTTGGAACAGCAGCACTGTGGGCTTAAACAAACACGCAGTTATTAGCAGGAGCAGCACACACTGAACAGTGTATTACTGTGTCTCTCTGGATCTTGTAAATCTGCCATATATCTCCAACAGGCCTCAGCAAACACCTTCGTTAAATGGATGGGAAAAGTCACACATCACTCGMTGTGCTTTGGTCCTGGCTTGCAGAACTTCTTTTCTGCCAAAACAGAGCATCATTTTCTGCAGCAGCTCTAGTGCACAAGACAGCCTGCAGGTTTCTGTGACAGCTGCAGACGCTGTTCCAGGCTCAGCCATAAAGCACACAGCCCTAGGCTATGTAGTCAGGGTTAGCCAGGGTACAAAAACGCTTTTTTCCTTGCTAGAAACAGCAGCAAAGCTCTGGCTGTAAAGGCCTGTCTGCCTGGCCGTGTGTGCCCACAGGGGCTGCAGGCTGAGCCCCAGAATCCAGAGCAGGTGAAGTCAGGAGTGGTTTTCACAGCCAGATTACGCCCAGGGGGATTCTATCTGAGTCCAGGAGTGTGTCTGCCCCGTGCAGGACATTCAGACACAGCTTTCTCATCCTTCTTGGCCCCATGAGGCCACCTGAGCTCCTGCAGGGGCTGTGCTGGAGAGGGACACAGCACATGACAAACACACGAGCTGCCTCTACAGACCCCAACCAGGGCTCTGAATCAGGACCTGGATGAAATAAATTTGRAGCCCTTCACTGGCACTTGACCTCAGCCCACAATAGGTAAGGATTTGCCTTCAGTATCTGCCTTCAGGAGGGTTTCAGCAGGAGCCTCGAGGCAAGTGATGCTCACCGTGTTTGTTTCCCTCACGTTCCATTTTCACAGGCACGTCTCCATGGCATAAACACAACTCATAAACCAGCCTCAGAGATAAAACTCCCCTCCTCAGGTGCTTTCATCATTCCCAATCCCTTTAGGAAAAGGCATGAAGGATTCATTTTACCCATCAGTTTGGATTACATTCTCCTTTTATCAGCATCTTTTCCTTAACGACTTTGGCCACTCACTTTGCAGGTCTGCTCAGACACTGAGCTTTCCTCACTGAAAACTTCAAAACACCATTGAGAGGAAGGAAAAAATCACCAGTCATGTGTGCTGGACTATTGCAAGGGAGTCATCAATTATGCAGGTTTTGGAATATGTTACTCTACCCACAGCTGTTTGATAGCCGGGYGATATGATTTATGAGAACAGCCAAGATTCAATTACTGATTTCCCATAAATTATCTATACAGTCCTTTCATCCTATGCCAGGTTATGATGAACAGAGGGGACCAAAGACGGGGTTCTCTGACCACGAAACGAACTGGGATTTTCAAAGAGAAATCAAAAGGAAAGGAACAACAAGGAGAGCAGTGCCAGTGGGAGGTGTCAGACCTGGGACTCATGAAATTGGACTGTCAGTCCCAGGCAGGAGCAGGAACACTTGGTACAGATGCACTGATCAAGGCAGTCTTCAGCCTATCTGTCTMTTTGTCCTTGACTCCTTATCGTGTGCTGTGGGAGAGGCAGATATGGCTGGAAGGAAATAGCACTTTTTGCTGCATCTTATAAATCTGTAAATATTATTGACAGGAATMGTTTAATAAGAGCCTGGGAAATTTTTGGTACAAGCACTGACTTTACAAAGATTTTTTTTTTTTTTCAGAATAGAAAAGTAAGACTGGCCCTTAGGAATAACAACAGCAATTTAATAGAGGCGAGCATTGCAGAGAAGTGGAACGACTGTCAATCTTGTTTGAGGCAACACTGACCATAAAATACCRGAATATCTTGGGTTTAGGAAGCATTTGGGAGTCTCACTCAGAAGGTGTGAATGAAATGCAAACAAAGGGGAAGGAAGTGCAGGAGCAAACCTTCTTCTRGTCACCCCACTGAGCCAATGGTCCTTTCCTCCACACAGCCACTCAAGGACACCACAATGCTGCTGTTTACATTTATTTTCTCTTTGACTTTTGCAGTCAGCCTGAAAGGCAYTGAGCCCAATCTCTAACACGTCACCACCTCCGTTATCACCTCTCTCATTTCAAATCTGAGATTTGTAACCTGGTCTGTGGCACCTGAAAAGGAGAAAACTGTCTAGAAAGTCAACACACCCTCCAGAGGAGAATAAAACAATCCTTCAACCACACTTTAAAGGATTGAAAGAAAAAAAAACAAAAGGCAGACAAAAGAAAAGTTAAACAGGAAACTCCAGCAGGACTTCTCTGTGCACTTAGGGGTTATAAAAAATAATCTTTGCCTCCTTCTGTAGACATAAGAGAAAGCATTTCTCACAAGCAGTGCAACTACACATGAAGCCTGGGTCCTGGCTTGGGGTCACTGTTTCATTTCCTAAATTTGAGCACTGGAATTCTCTCTGCTCCCACCACTGACTTTTTTCCCACCAAAGAAAAGTCACATTCATTCTCATCAGGAGTACACGGTACAAAACAAGCTATGGGCAGAGAAGGAAGCAGAGCATTGAAAAATGAGTTTTATAGGGATTTCAAGTTTTCTAGCTCTTTTCTTGTTTCCTCTGGATTTGTCTTTTTTTCCCCCTTTTTTTTTTTTTAATTTTGTACTGCTATGTGCCACCCCCTCCCACTCTCACAAGTGAGTGGGAGGAGAAGCAGAAACAAGCAGTGCTTTGTCTGCTTGTTTTAAAATACCAGAGTGAAAATTAACATTAACGTGGTTCCTTCTTTGTGAAGCAAAACTCAGTCTGGGGCACTGCTGTAACAGAGGGAAAATGGGTTCTATTAGCCTGGTTACAATCCTTTCACTTTGGGCTGCTTATTACAGGTCTCTCCCCTTAATTGTGCAACCTGTGATACAGACAAATAACAGGTGAGGCTGTAATGATGGGTTGTTACAGGCCAGAGCACTSGACTGGAAAAGTGATTCTCACAGAAAATCCTCACTGCTCACCTGAGCAAAGCCTGCAAGGTGCTCAGGCAGCCAGGCTGGTGCTCCACACAGAAACCACATCAGGGATTGCTCAAACATGGCCCAAACATCACCATCAGCACCAGTGAGGGACAAACCTGCCCTGAAAGAGGCTCTGATCTCTGGGAAAAGGGAGCAGAGGGGGAAATGGCCAAGCCCAGGACATAGAATGAGGTTTTAACTGTGGCAAACCCTCATCTGGGCTCCAGCAGCTTCACCACCACGAGGTACAAGCTCAGGAGAGACTTYTGAGCAGTGTTTGGAGTCACAGCTCTGGGATATAGAAAAGAACAGCAGCAGGTTCTTCAGGCCCTGTGKTTTTTTGATGCAGCTTGTCCTCAGGCATTGTCCTGTGGAGCATTTACTGACTGAGGAGACTTTGGCCAGCACATCCCAAATCTGAAGTGCCCCAGGTGTCTCAGGGGAATGGCCCAGAGCAGCAAAGCCCTTCCTCAGGGTGATCAGTCCATGGACTGCTTGATCCTCCCTTGCTCGCCAGCCCCTTGTTTTCTTCCTGTAAATGTCTGAAATAATTAATTTAAGATTTAAAGACCAAAGTTACTGTAGTGTGCCCAAAATAATAAATGCCTCAGAGTTTCAATTACCCTAAATGTAGGAGTGCTGGATCCCGTTTCTGTATCTAATGCGTCACGCAGAACCATTACCCCACAATCCATTAATTATCACAAGGTCAGCACATTCTCTGGTGTCTCTTCATGACTGCACAATGAACAAGCACTGCCTCTGCTGAGGCCAGGCTCCACTTGTGGATACACAGCCAGGCTCTGGCTAYCCAAAATGATCAAGAGAACAGTTCTGGGCTTTGGGGAGAAACATGTGTGGGTAGAACACGAAAGGAGGACAAGAGAGACTGAGCTGGCTGTGTATCTTTGAGCCTGAACAAGAAACAAAAAATCCWCACTGCTCTAGGGAGATGTGCAAAAGAGCCTTAACCACACCGAAGAATAGCTCTGTAAACAGAAAATGAAAGATTGCTTTCATCCACAAAAGATTTAAAGAAATAGGGGGAAGGGGAAAGTAGGAAACAACATAGCAGGGAAAAATGAAAAAAAAAAAAAAAAAGGTCCAGGCCAGGTTTAGTCCCCAACTGTTCATACCTCCCACCATCACAGCCCACATCTGCTGCCATTTATGCCATGGTGGGCTCTTGGACATGAGAAAGATATCAGCTTCTTGCTCAGTTCACCCCAGCCCCTCCCACAAGGGAGAATTTACTGGACAAAGGTGGGAAGGAGACTGGGGAGAGGTACAGTCCCACCCTGAGCACCAGACTTCCTTCCAAACTGTTCCCAGATTTGCAGTGCATGGATCCAGCAAACCAATTCCTRCCATCCCCTCCATTTTTGTCCCAGCTTTGTCTGCTTCTGTCTCACCCCATTTCTGCAAAGRTTCTCAAGACCTTTCTGTGATCCCCAGGCTGCAATATGGCCTTTCTGGCACATCAAATATGTCAAATGCCCACTTTCTACTCCTGCCCTTGCTTTTCCCACTTTCTCTGAGCTTCCTCTGCCTGGCTTTCACTTTCAAAGATTCTAGAGGCAATATTTTATTGTAATGGGTTTTATTATGATGATGTACAACACCCTTAAGTGCTTTGGTGAAGGAAGAAAGAAAGGTTGTGCTATAAATAAAATTCTCATCTGCGATCAGAGGCACACGGATGATGGATGTGTGGGGGTGACTGCACACATGTCCCCACAGGCCAAACCTCCCCTGGGTGGTAGCTGCTCTGCAAAGAACCAGGGTCATTGTGAAGAGGAGGCTGTTTGGCAGTGGTGTCCTTCCACAAGGAGTGAGCCAACCAGTCTGGGAGCCAACCAGTGAGCAGGGAGAACCAGCCACAAACTGGCTGTTTGTGCCGCCTTTTCTGCAGTGGATCGACACAAATGTTTCTGTTTCCATGGCATCTTTGAGTCTGTAATTCATGGGGTTAATTAACACTTGTCCCCCATCTGGGTCTCCTGCCGTTTCAAACTGGTCAATGCACAGGCGACTCCTGCTGGAATCATTCCCCAGCGTAACGTCTCTTAATATGTCACCAAATGTTTTGGGATTTTTTAAATAGGGCTAACTAGTTTAAGAGATGGAATAAATTCCTACAGCAGGAGAAGGAGAGAGTGAAGAAAGTCTCCAGCTCCCAAAATGATTCTCCTTTGAGCTACGCTATGAATGAAGGGAGACAGGGGAAGATGATGACATGGTGAGGAAACAAAGCAAAACAAAGCAAAAATAGATATTTAATGAAAAAAAAGGCACAGAGAAGAGCAGAGGAGAGAGGGGTTATCTATCCTGCAGCTTTACAGACAGTATTAGCATCTTGTTGCCTAATGAGCCATAGAGGTAATAGACACACCACCAAAATAAAAGTGGGAGGGAAAAGCAAGCATCAATAACACAGAAAAACAACCACAGAGGCTGCTGCAAAGCAAATGTCACTTCTCTCACCTTCTCTGAGCCTTCCCAGTCAGCTGCTCTCCTCCCTTCCCAGATGTTTGCTTTCTCCTAGCACTTCATCTCTGCAACCATTTGGTGTTCATTATGTCCTGGGGTTTCGAGTTGGCAGCAGCCAAGGGGTGAGATTCAAGAACAGATCTCAGGGGTCCTTTGCCAGTGTTAACATCTCCTTCTCATGGCCCCATAAAGCTGGAAGAGACCAGAGAGCAAGCACCCAGTGATGTCACCTCTCAGCTCGTCACGGGTGGGATTTCATGCTCAGGAAAAGCAGAAAGGCCCCTCTCTGTCAGCTTGGGTCAGTCAGCACAGCCGTGTTTGGTGAGACAGCCCCCTGGCTTGGAAACCCTTTGCTTGTTCACAGCAGCACAACCAAAGCTCACAGAGCAGCACACACCATCCTTAGCAGAGATTTTACTGGCACAGCTTTCAGGCAAGGAGCTGGGGCAATGACAGGAGTGACAGCCAGGCAGAGGGCTSTCACTGCCCCATCTTCTCACCTAGAAACCTCTGCCAGCAACTTGGACATAAAATRCAGCTGGTTCTCAGTTAAACTACCTTTGCTTTCTTTTTGGACACAAAAGAATATGCCTTAGCCTGTTTCCTCCCCTTCCCTATTTTTATTTTCCTCTCTTAACCCATCCTGCTGTCTTCTTTGTCATCTGCAGCTCCTGCAGCTGCCTTCAAGGTTTATTCCTTTCCTGCGGGATTATTTGGAAGTTTGCTTGTGCAGGGCGAATAGCATTTCTGTAATAAAGCCTCAGCCACATTCCATTAGTGTCATTTCCATCTGCAGAAGTGAAGTGTCAGCTAATAAAAGGTAGCACAGACCCCTTGGGCAAGATAAAATGAGAGAGCAAGAGACGGGGGGAAAAATCCACCGTCAGAGATGGAGAAATGATAAATGTCTTTCTAGAAGCAGAAGCACCTGGGATGGGAAGAAGGGAGCACTGGGAAATGGGGAGGAGAAAGGAAGAAGRGGGGAATATTATTTTTACTAGGAAAGCTTTGTTTTGGAAGGTCTCATTAACTCAAAAATCACCTTCTACCTATCTTCCCCATGCTCTAAGGGCAATATCCAGCCTGGCTGCACCTCTGCAGGGAGAGGATAATGTGCAATTATTGTTTGTAAGCAGTAATGGCCTCAGGGAGCCATGGGGGCTGCATGGCAGGGTCCAGCACAGGCAGCATCTGGCACAGCACTCACAGAAATGCACTCAGGCCATGTCCAGGTGGCTCTGCTGAGCCTGGTCCCTCCACAGGGATTGGAGCAGACAGGGGTGTCACTGGCTGTGTCTGAGCTGTGACACCCAAAGGCGTTTCTGAGACAACTTTGTCTGTCTCAGCCATTCCCCACGTCAGCCAGGCTCCCCCGTGCACAGATGGACCCTCGGGGGCCATCACAGGGTGCASCTCCCCTGCAGCTCAGGGCCACATTTATGACCCATTTGGTCCCTGTCTGCTCCCATTAATCAGGAGGGAGGTGACTGCAATGTTGCTGTGGCCTCAGTGCCATCCACCAGTCCTCGGCAGCCCCACGTGCTGCTCATCTCAAAAATGAGACATCGCCCATCTCTCCAGAGCACCCTTCCCTCCGGACAACGACAGAAAGGCCCAAATGCCACAAAAGGAATTAAAAAAAWAWTWAAAAAATAAAGTTTAGTTWAAAACAAGGGCCCATTTTTYTTCCTTGCAACTAGAATTTATCTCCCTGAGCTCAGATGATCTTYGTCTGGACTGAGAAGTCTCAGTTCTCTGCTGAATTTATCCATGACATTCAAGCTTTCCAGGACTAGATCAACTRCTACTCAGTGCAAGTAATTCCCAGCTCCATTAGAGAAACACAACCATGAAAGAGCATCTCTGATTAGATTTATGCCAGTGTAGCAGCTCTTAATGCCATAATCGTGTTAGCACAGGCAAACACCATCCCATGAAAGGTGTCAAGTGTGCCACARCCCAGAGCTGCCAGGTCTCCACTGRCCACTGCAGCTATTAACAGCTGGCAGAGGATGACAACCTTCAGGCTTTCTCATTTCCCTGAGGAATAAAATCAGTCCAGACTAAGCCCAGAAGAGCTGTGTTCATAAGATCTTCCTGGACAGCGATGTGCACCTCAACCAGAGGTTTTTCTTCTAAAATGTGCAATACATAAACATTGTTTCTTAAAGTGATGGCCATACCTTCATCACCTCCGCCCTCAGAAGAGAAGCTGTTGCTCAATTCCTTCCTAAACCTACCAGCAACACATTACTGTCAATATTTTGGAAAGCAATCACATCGAACAAAACCACCACATGGGTAAATACAGAAAGCAGTGGTGTTTACAGGCCTCAGATTCTCTTAGTTGACCTCCCAAAAATATCTCATGACAAATTAAGGACTTTCCTTTTGATTTKAAATGGAAATATTATCACCTGGTAGCCATGCTCCTTTCCTCATTGCTTGGAGTGCATATGGATTTTTCCTGCATGTATAGAAGCATCACCCCCGGGGGCACTGGCAGGGTTTTTAAGCCTGTGACAGATAACCGTGTCCCTCCAATTTCCTGGCTAAAAGCTTCCTAAATTCACGTAGCTGAGCACTCCRGGGAGCCAACTGGATAGCAGTTCGCTTAATAAAAGTTGCCTTYATACAAAGATCTAAATCCTATTTTCCAAGAACTGGCAGGGGATTTTCAGGKTGTAATCCACCTACTGCTGACCCTYCACAGCAAAGAAACTTCTCAMTTGCTGGGTGGGATTTTTATTCAYTGGAGAACAAAACAGGCTTTTTCTGATGGTGCTGGGAGAGGGGAATGTGGGAGCACCTGAGGATTGCCACAGGCAGAGGAAAAAGGTTTTGGGCAGGTTTTTCTATGTCTGCTGAACAGCCTGTTATCAAAGACAACAGGATAGAGGAGGGATTGTTGAAGAGGCTGCAATTCTCTGAAATTTTGCTCAGGGAAATGATTGTCGTGTTCAATGTGGAAGTCTGAATCAACAGACAGGTCTCTGAAGGACCTTGGARAGCCCTTTTTACTGTTTCAGAAGCAAATTCTCCTATGATCCTATCACTGTTCAGAGGATCTGAACTGCTCCCAAGAAAGCCCTGGGGATTCCCAGCTGTGCTGGGACATCTCCATTCTGATGTGAAAGTGCTGCTGTCTCACCCTTCTGCCACAAGAAATGGTCACCTGGGTGAAAATGGGGCTGGAATGACAGGAATGATTAAAGCTTGGAACAAACACCCATCAATGATTCAAAATATTTGAGGAAGATTTGCTYGTCTCTAGGGCCTAGAAAACCATCTTGTGCAAGGCTCCTTTTCCCAGAAAGAAATCCACACTGGGCCTTTAAGCCTCTGAAACACATGCAATTGATTATTAACAAATGTGAGTGGAAGGGTAGCTCAGTTTAATGTCACCTTTGTATACACACAGGCTTCCATCCTTTCTTCACAGAAAGATTATCCTCCCCACAGATAGATGCTGGAAGTCATCCAAGAATTTAAGAACATTCTTTCATTCACAGGTGKTTTTGGAGCTTACAACAGCAGTGCTTATTCTGGAAGATGATGAGGGAGAGAATTGCCTTGGCCCTTCAATCAGCTTTTGCCCATTTCACATCAAATTGCTGTCTGATAATACTCAGTGAAAACTGGAACACTCTAATGCAAACAGAAATGGCTCCAGCAGCCAGAAGAAACACTAATGACACAAATTAAATGGAAAGACACTGAAGCATGCAGTGCCTCTCACTGTCCTGGTGGACAAGCTGAATGTGAGCCAGCAATGTGCCCCCAGGGCAAGCAGCACAGGCTGTGCCAGGCAGGGCAGGGCCAGCAGGTTGAGGCAAATGTGGTCACTCCCTTCTGGTCAGCACTGCTGAGACACATCTGRAGTCTTTGTCTGGTGCTGGGCTCCTCAAAACCAGAGAAATGTGGAAGAACTGGAGGGTGTCCAGCAAAGGAAACATCACAGAGACCAAAGCACTGCAAGGGAAGGCTGAGGGAGATGGGGTTGTTCAGCCTGGAGAAGAGAACACTCAGGGAGACCTTATCAATGTGCATTGATAAATGAGGGAGGAAATACAAATGGCAGAGCCAAACCCTCCTCAGTGGTGCCCAGAGTCAGGAGAAGAGGCAAAAAGCACAAACCAAAATAAGGTAAACAAGCACCTGCCCTGGCGCTTCCCTCCTCCCAAAGCAATGTCCCAGGTGCAGCACAATCACAGCATTGATACTGCAGAAAATAYCTCTATTTCTCACCAGGTCATTTCCCTGGGCTTAGAGACAGGGATGAGAGAGCTCCCAGTCACCTCGCTCAGACATCCAGGGCACGAGGCTCAATTCTCCAACAAAGCTTCAGCAATGGCAGAGAGGAGGGAGAATGTCAGGAAATGCATTTGGCTGCTGACAGCAGCCTGACAAAGGATCACTACAAAGACCTGCAGGGCTTGGGACAGGGATGCAGGGAGTTAGTCTGGGCCTGAGGGATCTTAGTTACAGCAGCAGGGTGGAGAAGTGGAGCTGGAATGTGTAGAAGGAAAAAAAAAAAATATGACCTGAGTGAGTGAAATCTGCTCCAGAGGGACTAAGGAAGGAAAAGAAACTACAAAACCACTTAAAACTGTATCAAACACAGAGAATGAAGACCGTGAACTTAAAGATGTGGAAAGGTCACGCCACAAAGGAGTAGAGGTGGAAATCAAGAGAAGCAAAGAGAAAACAACTGCAGTGGAGAGAGCAATGAGAGAGAGCAGGATAAAAAACCTGGACAAGAATATTGACTAGYCAAAAATATCGATTCTGTGCTTCCTTACCCAATGAGGTTGGCACCATGGGATCTGGGGAGGATGAGGAAAGTGCAGAGAGGCATTCCACTGCTCCCTCTCCTACAGACARAGGCCAGGGGTAGCTGTCACAAATACAAATATTGCAATGACTCTGCAAACCAACATGGTTTTACTGTCATGAGGTTTTTATAACAGCAAAGAAAGATGGTCTGTACCACAAATATATTGTTATTTCTTTCCTCACTTACTCAGCCCCAGCAGAGCCCCACTCAGACCAAGTGAGTGCCCACATCAATGAGAGAAAAGGGAGAAGAAACCCACAACATTTTCTTCTCTGGGACAGCTAGGTTATCTTAAAGCCAGTGTTGAGCAAATGACATAAGCTGCCTTTTCCAGCCTGAGACATGACCTCCTCTTTCCTCTTCATCTATTTCATTAGTTCTAAATTATTCCTGTTGCCAAGACATTTGAAAGCAAATTGCCAAAAAGCTTCAGTCTCTACCCCCAGCATCTGATTCCCCCACAGCACTCAGTGCCCAGTCTGATTCTCATCAAGACATGACTTGGAGGCACAACATCCWAACCAAGAAACAGTGAGAGGGAGAGGCAGCACATGAGGCAGGAGATGCTTCACATAAAAACCTCAGTAAGATTTAGCAGAGTCTATTTTTTTTCATTCAGGGGCCACTTCCACATTCATCTGGACCCCAAAAATAGGCCAAGGAACTGGAAGCATCAAATAGGGTGTGTAAGAAGGGGGTGAGAACACGTTTGCTATCATCCCACTTCAGTGTGTTGGACAGGACAAAGGTTTGGAGAGGGWTTGAGCCACAGTTGGAGAAAATGCTGCCCCAGTGAATCACAACACTGGGGAAATTAATTAAGTACWGTTCAGTCAGCTGTAACAGGCACAGTTCCGTGAACACCCAACCTTTTATCATTATTCCTGAATCACAGCACAATCTGCCACCAGARTCTGCCCAGACCAAGGCCAGCACTGAAATAGCAGGGCCCCTGGCTGTGGAGACTGAGCTGCCACTGTGCATGAGCACAGGGAGGCTGCAGCAGCCGAGAGGAGCCACTCCAGAACCTGCTCACAGGATTCACTGCTTCCAGAGGAGTTTTGTGACTGGAGCAGGTGCCATGGCAGGACTGAGAGGCTGAGAGGAGTCCAGGGTGGGAGGGAGAAAGAGACAGGTTAGGGGCTGGACAGATTGTGCATTTTCAGCWGAGCCAAAGAAGTCAGGAGTGCCATGGTACCTGCAGGTCACAGGAGCTGAGCTCAGGCTGCCTTTGACTCGTGAGTGCCCCAGGCTGGAGCTGAGGCAAATTCACAGATTTGATCAGGAGATCAAAGAGAACTTGGCTCAAGCTCTTTCCAGCTAAGGGAAGAGACRTSTCTCTTGCCTGTGCAGCATCCTGCRTGCTACAGATTSGAGCCTGAYRACWGAACTGCCTCCTCTTCAGAAGAGACAGACACACAGACACTTGTGATGGGGCTGCTTTGGGTGAGGGTCAGCTGGCGGTCTCCAGCCCTGGGTGGGGTGTGTGTCCACTCACTGGTGGACAACACAAATGTTGCTCTGGGTGGAATCACTAAGGATGAAAACGACCCCCAAGATCAGCAAGTCCAACCTTTGAGCAAACCCTACAACGCCATTAAACCACAACACTCAGTGCCACCTCCAGTCATTTCTTGAACACTTCCAGGGATAGTGACTCCACCACCTCCCTGGACAGCCCATTCCAAGGCTCAACCACCCTTTCAGTGATTAAATTCTTCCTCCCATTCCACCTGAACCTCCCCTGCCATAGCATGATATGCATCAAAAACAGGCTCACAGGATATTATTATTGGGTCCAGACTGGCATCCTCGAAATCCCAGCTTTGTTTTGCTGTGCTACTGGGGACATCTAGTTGAAAGGTTTTTTTAACCCTTCCTAGGCAGGCAAAACCAGGCTTCAGTTGCCTGTTTACCACAGCCTACCCTGTCCTTCTCCTTCACAGTGCAGACAGCTGGGTCCTAGAGCAGCGTGTGAATGTGCTGACATGCAAAGAGCACATTTCCCCACCAGCAGGAGCCGTGCTGGGCAGTGAAATTCTCCCAGTGGGAGCACCAGAACCTGCCAATTACCTTGGCATGAATGGCAGGACCAAACAGAGCAGCAGCATCACAGTGGGCACAGCAAAACTGAGCTCCCCTGCCAGCCCCTGCTCTGCCCCCGCTGCTGCCCGGTGATGAAGAGATTTTGGCCGGCAGGACACGCAGCAGATGGGCTGGCACTCCTTGGGGTGCAGCATTCTACAAATGGTGTTATGACAGCGATAAAAGTGTGTCCTGCTTCATCAGCATTTCGGAAAAATTAAGTTTAAATGTCCTCAGTGGCAAGCGGCGTTTAGTGCTGCTCAGTGCGGGAGAGGGAGGCAGGAAAAAAGAGACTACACAGGCTTTTTAAAAATAAAACTCAAAGCAGGTTTGGCACAATGAGTAAATCACAAGCAACCGTCTCCCTACAGTGCCCCGCTGCATGAAACTCCTTCCTGAGATAAATCAGTGCCATATCCAGCCAAACACAAAAGCRGTGCCAGCTCTTGCTGCATTGTGCACCTCACTCAAGATATCAGACACAGCACCTCCACCTCTTCAGAGAWTTGCAGTTTCTCACCTTACACTGCACCACCAGGTTCTAAAGAGCCTGACACCACCATCTCATCATCCCTAATGTGCATCCCTTTTTCCTAGCTCTCAAATCCCCACTGCAGTGCAAACTCCATGGTGAACCTTAAAAATCAATTCCAATTATAGAACTTGATTTTCCCTCAGTCCAAAATGTTTTGTTTCTAGAAAGACCTTCAAATTC
>NW_026623501.1:98601-117943 GCF_030028575.1 Malurus melanocephalus
AGCATCCTTCCACAGCCACTGATCCAAGCTCCCTTTAGCAGGGAGGAGAAATCACACCCCCGAATTGACCTCCCTGCACACTCTCCCTGCCAGCCCTTATAAGTTCATGGTCTGCTGTCCCTGTGCTGCTGCTGGGCCAATTTGCATGAGGAAAACTGTAAATGTCACACCAAAACACTCACAGCAGTGTTCTCCCAAAGCAAATAAAGCTTAGGACCAGCAAGCAGAGAAAATTACGCCCACAAAGCAGCCATAAATCAGCCACATTCCAGACACTTTGCAAGTTCTGTTGTCTCACAAGTATTTGGCAGCTTCAGAGGTTTTTCTTTAGAGAAAATGTAGGTTTTTTCTTATTTCTCCACAATGAAGTTAAACCCTTATGGTACAAAGGGTTTTGTGACACTCTGATAACACAGGACAAGGGACACTTCCCTCTTGAGGTGGGACAGATAAACTTCCCCTTCCTGCTTGTGGTAGTAAAAGGCTGGAAAGTCTACAAAGAATCATAGATTCATTCAGAATCATAGAATTATTTGGGTTGGAAAAGATCTCCACATTCAYTGAGTCCARCCATTGGTCCAACACTGCTAACTYCACCACTGAACCATGTTCCCAAGTGTCACATACACTCATCTTCTAAATCTGAGGTCTCACCCTCTGGTGCAGGTGTCTGTCACACTCTCCAGACTGCAATGGGAGATTGTCTGGGTGGTAACATAGATGCCTTGGAGTCAAAATTTGGTAGACTGAACTTGGGGTGTGGGACATCAGCTTTTGATGTGAAGTTTCCAAGGAGTGGGGAATCACTCCAGTCCCTGGAGAGCAGCACYTAGTKATCTCCCCARCTRAAAACAATCATATTTTTAATGGAARTTAACCAAAACTTGCCTACATGCAGCTCCATTGCTGGTGAGGGACAAGCAGACTCTCCACATCAGACTCAAATAAATAATTCCCACTAATTGTCACAAACAATTTGGCCCCCACCACAACAGCAGAGCTGTGTATTCTCTTTCCTCTCAACTTAGCCCAACACATTTTTAAAGACTGAAAGTCTCTCACTATGGCTCAGATAATGGAGAGTAAGATGGGAAAAACATCTATCAATGTGCCCAGGCTCTCCAGGCTACGCACAGTCAGCCAGGAAGAAAGAAGGTGTTTAATATGACCCTGGCAAGGGTCAAAACTGCCTGTGATAWATCATTTATTCACCTGGCTCCTGGGAGCTGTTCTTCCAGATCAGTGATGTTCTGGGTGAGATTTCCAGTGGATATTTTTCCCCTCKCAGTGCAAGATCCCCCAGCTCTGGCAGACACAGCCTGTGATGGCTCCAGCAGCAGGGACAGAGCTGAAGAGGGGGATGCACTGCAAACCTCAGCCTTAATAAACAGCAACATGATGAGAAAAACAGTGAGAGGAGAAGCTGGAGAGGGGCAGGATGGGTCCACCCCACCCCTCATACCAGAGGGAAGATTAAATTCTCTCTATGGATCTRTGCAAGCCCAGAATGTTAAACAGCTGCTTTCTCCTCCCATTTCTTCATCAAGCTTTTTCCTCAAAAAACCCAGTTCTCTCTCATATCAGCCTCCATCACTCTGCTGTCCCAAGGCTCAGTGTGTACCCAACCAAGAACTCCTGAGAGCATGTGGAGGCACAGGATTAGATTTCAGCAAGCAGGGAACTGAGATTGTGATCAAGATACTCCCCTTATTGCAATATACAGTGCTGGGTAAGTGATTTACACAAAACCAGTCCCAAACTATAGCACACATCACAGCAGCACCATTCAGGTAATGCTGAACCATTTTCTGCTTTTATGGCCTTTCCCTCCACAGCATTCTGGTATCCAAGCTAAAAAAAATACAACCCAGACCATAGGAAAGTGAATTGCAGGGTAACTGGATAGAAAAAAACAATAAAAAGAAGAGGGAAATACATCTATGTGGCCTGGAAGTTGCTAGCCAACCCTGCAACCTTTTTTTTCCAGTGTCCCTGAGGGTCTCAAATGTTTTTTTGCGGGAAAAAACCAACGAGCAACAACCAAAGGAAAAAAAACCCAGGCAAAGCCAGAAAGCAATGAATCCATTCCATTTTTCCAAAACTTTCCAACACATAAATCTTGGCACAAACCCCCTTTCATGGAGCTACTGCACTGCCTTCAGCAACCCCCTCACTTCTCCAGAGACTTCAGCTGCACCAGGGCTCCTCCAGCACCAGAAACTCTGCCAAGGAAAAGCAGTTTCCTCGTGTCCTTCCTCTCCCTCACTGTCASATTCCAAACAAGCCAGAGCTTGGCCCAGAAGATGCTGTTGTGAGGAAGGAGTTCAGGCAATACAAGACTGATTCAGCAGCTTGGCACCTCACACAGAAGAACTGGGCAAACATGACCTGGATTCGTTGGGAGAGAGGAGACTCAAAGGTGACCAAGGTGAAATGTTAATTTTTAAGAGAATTCATGAGATGGTACAAAATTATTTAGGGCTATGTCAAATGTAGGRAGCAGGTGGCATAAATGAAAAAGCTCGGCAAAGGTCAGGCCTTGGAGGAATTGAGCGAGGATCTCGTTGTGCAGGGAAGAACTGATCTGAAACRTACTCTTGCCAGAGGCAGCAGGGAAGAAAAATCAAGTAAATAGTTTTGAAGGGATTGGATGATGGAATTCATCTCATTTTAACCATCAAAAAAATGAAGAGTGTAACCTGGGCCTGTCATCCAGGCTCCCTCAACAGCAGAGAGAGAAAGAAAGACRCTGTAGAGGGCAAGTAATCCTTGGTACCTGTGAAAGTGCCTGTTAGCACGGATCAGGAACTGGCTCAGAGATGAGGTGAGGAAAATCCCAACCTTAATCACTGCAGAGCTCCTGAGAAGGTGACAAACATTTGCCAACATGAATTTAATGAGGTGTCTCCTTGGAGTGGCACCCCACCAAGTTTTAACAGAGGCAATGTGAGGCTGGCCAAGTGCCAGCTCCAGCTAACCAGCAAAAAGCAACAAAAACAAAACAAAATGGTCTTTACTAGCCTTTAAATACCATGGGATTTTATGGTAAAMAAAAAAAAAAAAAAAGATGGAAAAATACAAGGAAAGATGATGAATGCTAATGCAATAAATGAAGAAAATATATTATGTTCGATTCCTCTTTGCCTGGATCTATAGTAATTTCAGAAGGAGATTGGGTTACAAAATAAATTTCATTTATTCTTAATAAAAGAAAAATGCTACATTTTTTTGACAAGTGTTCTTCAATATGCCACCTGGGTAGTTCTAGTAACAGGTAATAAAAATGAMATATGATAGGATTTCCAAGAAGATCCCAGCAGTTAACAAGGGGAACGATTTCACAGCTCTTCCTTAGGAGGTGCCCAGATTTCCCAGGGATAACAAGAAAGCTTTAATCAGTTCCTTTGCAAGGTGTGCAGGGGAGGTTTGCAGGATGTGGTTTTATACCTGTCGTAGCTGTGGCTGTTACTTAAGAACCAGCAAAGCAAAATCAGAGCACGTGGCTGGATGAAAGCCAAGCAGCAGTGGGAAGTGCTGGAGTAGGGGATGACAGAAGCAAAAATGGGGTGAGTTTTATCTGGAGCACCGCAGGATCAGCAGCTACAGCTGTCCTGGGTCTAATTCTTATTTTATATACAAACTTTATAAACAAACATGGTTTTAGCTCTCTGTGACCCATGGGCTGAGCCTGGTTGCAGACCCACCCTGTTCCAAGGGCAGCCTGSTCTTGCTCAGCCCAAATTCCCTGTTGGTTTTCCACAGATTTACATTTGCACAACGCCTTTTATGGGATGTCATGAAAGCTGGCTGTGAAGAAACCCCACACTTGAGATGCTTTACCAAACCGTTCTTCTATGTTCTGACTATACATCAAGGCATCAAGTGAATAAAATGAACAAAATCTTCCATTTCTCCTCCGGGGTCAGCTACTGCTGGCCTTTGCACTCTGTATGAGTTTCTCCTTGCTTTTCAAACACATTTGCTCCATCCTAACAGAGCTGCTCCACCACTAAACCCCCAGCACAAGGAGGCTGCAGAGGAGCCAGCACAGAAACTCTCTTTGCCTCTGCCTGCAGCCACCAGCACAGAAACGCTGGAGAAAGTGGCAGTGACTATGCTATGCATAAATCACAGGACAATATTGTCTCTCTTCCCCTGCTCACATCCCATATATCACCATGACTCAGTGCAGATCTCCCAGTGGGGACCAATTCCAACTTTTAATGCACTTTCCATCTGATTCCTCCGTGACAACAGATGGGTCTCTGCCCTGAGATATTGCATTTTGAAAACAATATATTAAGCACCWCCATGTTCCAGAACAATTTGATCTGTGGACCCACTGCTAATCCCATTTCAGTGGTTTGAGTTTTACCATGGACAAGACAAAACCCCTCCAGTCCATGGGCCATCATCTCTTCCCCTCTCTTCTACTTTTTCTGGTTGTTTTACCAGTCTTCCTGGATGTGATAAATCATGTAAATTTAATTTGGAGATTATACCCCTGGCTTTAGAGGCAGACAAGGTTAGCTCTCTGCTTGCAGCCTGTAGCTCACTAATCTTATRAAATTCCTCCCTTCCCACTTGGCTGGAACTGCTGTTGAGGAGTGGAGGGAGAGCAGTATCTATTCTATAAAGCGTTTTGGATTTTTGTTGGACACTTGCAGATGGCATCCTGGCCCCTSTCCAAACTCGTACTGCTGCATAAGGATAAATCCTGAAGGTTTTCATAAACCCACTGTATTACAAGCTTTATCTTAGCAGTGTGAAGTTGGTGCTACCATTTCCAAACTCCTCCCAGCCTCTCCAATCAGCTATAAATTTCTTTCAGCTCCGTTTTCTCAAAGACTGAGCAGCTCCTAAGTCCACAGCACTTCCTCCTTGAGCATGTTTGCTGCCTCCTTTCTGTACGACTGGAGGCCAATGCTCCTTCCCTAAAGCACTATCAGATCTGCAGAGGACATGCAAGAAGCAGGGGAATTCCTGTTATCTACCAAAAAAAAGCATCATTCCTCATCTTTAAGGAGGTTTTCGCCCCAAGCTGAGGGTTACAAACACTGACCAAGTACATTATCCATGCAATCTTTCCTTTATCTATAAATTCTCTTTCTGAGGAAACATGTAGCACCAGCAGGGGATTAAAATCAGCTGTTTCATGGGCATCCCGGGTGGTTGTCTTTCATCTCCTTTCCTAATATTTCTGTTAGGCTTGGATAGTTTTTATTGGCTTTTTTCTTTGCTCTTTCTCACGCCTGAGCAATTCTTGGCTTCAGCAGGCACAGAAACAGCAGTTTTATGACATGCATTTTTTAATGTATCAAAACATGTTCTTTTGATTCATTTTTTAAAAAAGCAAACTCTGCTCAGCAAAGGTTAATRACTTTCCCACATCAGCTGSATGTCAGAGAGGCCCAGATGTTGCWGAGAATCAAAACTCTCATCTTCAGAAGTAAGCAGTGCAAAACCAGAACCTTCTCAGACACTGCCCAAGACACAAGAAATTGCTGGACCCTCTAAGAGCTGGCCCAGAGTGCTCTTTAGTGCTGGAAGTTTGGCATATCTGAGAGAAGTTTATATGAAGTTATGACAGTTATCTGAGCTCGATAGCAGCAGAGAATTTACATTATCAGGTTTCTATAGCTTTGAGTATCACACAGGGAATGTGCTGGAAGCAAACAGGGAGCTCAGGTARCAAGCACATCACACTCTCCTCATGTAACAACTTAGTATTTGCACTTCCAACACTAAAAGGAAATTGTCCCCAGCCCAAAGCGTGTTTTCTCTCTGCTGGGTGACCCCCTGAGGTGGCCCTTATGAAAAACCTAATGAAGAGAAGGAACCAGAGTTTCAGCCAGTGCTGAACCCCAGGATCCTCCAAGGCTATTGCAGGGCAGTGCCCACTGCAGCTTTGCCAGGATGTCTGATTTGCAAGCAAAAGGCAAGGTCTCTTTGGCCTTTCACACAAACCAAGTAATGCCACTGGATTTTTGTCATGTTCTTTAGAGCGTTAGTCCACACTGAAGTTAGGCATCTCAGCTTGTTTCAAACTTTACAGACAAAAAGCTAAAAATTCTTTTATTTTACCTCTTTCCCCTCAATTTGATGAAGAAAATGTTGAATGCCCAAAAGACATCAATTTACCCCTCCCAAAGTGGATTTCCATGGGGTCTACCTATCTACTTTCATAGGGATTATGACTTTTTAAAGAAGTATTTGAATGTGAGAGGAAGGAAACTTACCTGGAGGGAGCATCCCACGGATGGGAGAAGGCTGGGATTGGAGGTCGCAGGTAAATTTGCAAATTTTGCACCTTGGTAGATCGCAGAGGAGCAGCAAAGAAACCCCAAAGAGCAGCATAAGAGAAGAAGGAYAGAGGGCCTAGAAAGCAAGAAGAAGACATTTTCATTTAAATAACCACACAACAAATAGAAACGGACATTAATATTAAGCTTAGTCAGTTTTAAACCAAGCCCAGAACACCAATTTAGAATCATAGAATTGTCCAGGTTGGAAAAGACCTTTCATATCACCAAGTCCAACAGTTAACCCAGCACTGCCAAGTCYACCACTAAAACCTAARCATCRCATCTRCATGTCTTACAAACACCTCCAAGGATKGTGACTCCACCAYTTCCCTGAGAGCCAGTGCATCACAAAGACAGCTGCCTGCATCTCCTCACTGCTCAGGGCACGGCACCACTGATCCAGATGCTCCCTGAACTAGGCTAATCCCAGATTTGTTTCAGAAAAGTTTTATGGATGTTACAGTTCATTTATTAACAGGGGAAGGATGATGCAAAAATCCCAAAGCCAACAGAGACTGGACAGACAACAGTGCATGACTGGCCAAGCTTGCCAAGAAATAAACACRACAATTTTTATCACAGTACATCACAATTTTTCATGGCAGTGATCAGAAATAAGTCAATTTTACAGCAGAATTGCTCTCAGATTCTGCTTTCTCAAAGCAGCTGATCTCTCACAGAATCCTTTGGAAAACCACTCAGCCTTGCAGCTATCACTGCTTCTTCTSTCTCCCACCCTCCTCCCTTTTTCCAGGAAGGAAGGTAAGAGCTTTGCTGTCTGGGGAGAGCTTAACCCGGTCATACAACTGAGTCAAATTTTGTTCTTTTTTTCCTGACTTCACCCTCAGCTCCCCAGCAGCTGCAGATGGTGTCACCCACGAGGGAAGCTGAGCAACAGCTGGAAAGTGGCAGCAAACTGGAAGGACAGGGCTGGGAAAGGCACTGCACCCGGGGCTCAGGGAGGGCTCAGAGCAGACCCCAGAATTCACTCATGATGCCACTGCTCTTATGCAAGGAAAATATCATCTGTTCTAACACCTGAGGCTTTTTATTGGCTTCAGAGTCAATAGAAGGAAAGAAATGTTTAGTATCAAACCAAACCAGCCGTGCTGCAAAACAYTGTGTTTTCTAACATAGAGGACAAATCAAAGGAAAGGTCTCCATAAAAAAAATATCATCTATTTGTGAAACCATCCTTATAAAAGTATTGAAAGGAAGAAAACTAATCACATTAAACATCAAAACTTATTTTTAGATCCCTCACAGAGAGGCTGCCATGACCTCAGCTCTGAAGATATCCACAAAGCAAAATTAATGCCTGCATGTYATCCAGCCACACTGGATTCCAAAGGATGCTTGCACAGGATGATATAGAAGGAGGTGGAATAGAATAAGCAAAACAGAAATTCTTTCCCTAAAAGCCATTTCATATAAAAAATAACATCTTAAAACCAGCCTGTATTCATTTATAAAGTGGAATTTTAAATAGATAACTTGAAAAACCTGACATAAGTCTGCTTCTTTCCAGTTCAGCATTTAGAGACTTTCACCTATGGAAAAGTTCTATTTTGAGGAGCAGCCCTGACAGCAACGAAGCTGAATAAGAATAAATTTAAATTAGTCARGAAACCATCATGCTTAGATGAGAACAAGGTCCTCCCAGGAGGTGGTGTTTAACAGCCTCTGTGACTGCTGCAGGAAGGGCACTGTTTTGCATTGTTCTTTATAGGAAAGTCAATAGCCTGAAGAAAGATAGATTGTTGTTCGTTACATCTAGAAGTGCTTTTATTAAAACTAAAAAAAAAAAAAAAAATCATATTCACAGGGCATTTGAGGGTAAGCTGATGGTTTTAATTTCCCCTCCAGCTCATTTCCAATTTTTGGGAAAGCTGGTTAGAGAGCAGAGTTGTCTGTGTGAATGCATGAAAGTCACAGAGCAAAGGAAAGGGAGTAGCAGCTCCCCCACACCACATCTTGAAACCACCCAGCCTTACAAAAAACAGGCTCAGCCAGAACCCTGCAAGGCTTGGTCACTGATGGGAACAGAGCCTGGTTGAGGGCAAAGCCCACAGAGTCAGGATCATTTTATAATTGAGTGTCACACATTTCACWGAAAGCAGCAGTGAAGGTGCCAATCCTTCATGCTACCATCCGTTCCCAAGAGCTCCCTGTGACCTTTAATTCCCCTGCAAGGAGGCACCAGAGGGTTTCCTTTGGCCATAACACAAACAATTCTCCCAGCACGGCAGCTTCTCCTGAGCCTGAAGCTCTCCTGGGAACCAAGAGCGATGTTCTGGACCAGGGCAGGGCTCAGCAGGACAGCAACGAGCAGCTGTTGGGTAAGGAAAGGCAGGAAGGCTACCTAAGGAAGAAATCTCTTTCATTTGGATTCTATTTTYCACCCAAACTTGCTGAATTTAATTATTTGTCCCATTACAGGCACTGTCCAGGTACAAGCTTCTTGGAGAAGAGCTGGCACTGCTAAGGCTGTCAACCCTGTATGAAGTTATTTAGAAGCCAGTAAAAATTGGCTTCACCCCAACCTGTTTTGTACCCCAAACAAAAACACTGGTGTAATAAAACAGTGCTTAAGGTGCCTGAAAATSTTTTATTCATAGGAAAAACAAATTGCTGTAGGAAATGAGGGACAAACACAGATGTGTAGCAAAACCCAGCTCAGAGCTGTGGTAATTCTGAAAGCTACTAATTAACTGAACGCTCAAAAAAWTCCATTTCTACAGTAGCTTCTGCCCCTGTGAACAACCACAAATTGAACCCCAGAGTTTAATGGGGGAGAAAATTTTACATATTTTTATTGCTAGGGATGCTGAGGCACAGAGCAGTGAAAATGCTCACTGTCATATCTTGGTGTTCCCTTCCTTCCTCTCCAGAAAGTCCAGTGAGGAGACAAAAAAGCCCTTCCAGGGAGGCTGTGCCTCTGGATCAGTGCAGAGTCAGTGAGGCAGAAATCTGATGTGTGGAGCACAACCAGGAGTCCCACAGGGGCGCACAGAAAGGGAGACAGATGCCAGCAGTTGTCAGGGACAGAGYTCTACATATGGGAGCACACAAAAAATCTGCACAGGGCAATAAATACGATGTGTGCTCCGTCCTGGAACACTCTGGAGACTCGGTGTTTCAGGAGGAACATGTCCTGTTTCTATTTTGCATGTTGGATCACTTGGGAGCGGTTCTGAGGACACAATTCTCTGGACCTCCCAGCCAGGCCACTGCTTTGGAGCTCCTCCTTTTCAGCAGAGCAAGGAGCAAATATTTTCATTGAAATTCTTGTATATCCCCTCTCTCTGTGAGTGAGTCCTCACCTCCAAATTCCCTGACACACAGCCGTGTTCTTTGAGAGCCTCCCGAAGGGATCACCGCAGCCGTGACCAAATCTCCGCGCAGCAAACAGCTCGGCTCTGCCTAATTGCCACACTATTAACTCCGCAGACAAAACAATCCACACAAACTCCATTTTCCTCCTCTCCAGGAGGAATTCATTTGGCCCYGGCCTTTTCCTAGCAAATATTTAGCATCCCGTGTGCACATATTTAGAAAGAATTCCCCAGAAATCGCTCAGCTGAAAGCGATTTCCCCCGAGGAGGGATGAGAGAACAAACCCGTGGAGCTGCGAGTCGCGCTGCTCTCCTGGAAGGCGCTCGGGCACCGCGGAGCAAAGGCGAGGTGGGACACAATTACCCATCTGCATTTAATTAATTCTCACTCTGATTTCCTATCAGGTTCCCTGCTGCAAAAACAGAAGGGRTGAGGTTTCGTGGAGGTGGTTTACAAGGTGAGAGCGGATGGCAGAACAAGGTAAAGAAAAGTGTTGATAGCGGTTTTGTTGTTTGTATTCGTTTTTGCTCTGTTTCAAAACTTCTGCATAGCAGTGGCTTTGTAATTCTCTGAATTTGAAATTCTCTGTGTGAGAATTTGGTTATGGCTGTGAAAATATTACTGCCACACTTCTTTATGTCTACTTTGTGAGAGTTTAGCTGGTCTCAGACAACWTCAGCTGCAATCTTTTAATCTCAACAAATTCACTGCAGGAAGGCTGTTTGCACAAAACTGATTTCTATRTTCCAGCAAAATTGTATCAAATTAGATTAAAAAAAACCCACTGAATCTTTCTGGAATTTGTACTTCTGGATTTTTTTTTTTTTAATTTCATCTTGGAATGCTGACAGTTCACTTATATTACTTCCACTTTTCTATTTTCACATGGACATATTATGAAATCAATTACAAATAAAATTTTTGTTGACTGTGATGACTTAGGACAAATCATGATGTTGGATTAAATATTGGTTTATTGTAAATCAAAATTATGATGAAACAAATTCACAATTGGAAATTGCATGAATGAACATAGAAACAGTCAGGAAACCTTGTTTAAAAAAAGATTGAAATTCCAAAATGCCTAATTTAATACWAGAAAAAAAATYCAGAAAATATTTCATAGGAATACAGGGGAAAATAACARAATGTCAACATTCCCTATGAAAACGACATACTGAAATCATCCATCTCTCCCTTAATGCATGATAACAAGGGAGGAAGGATGCATGTTAGGGCACTGGCCTGGAATATAGAACATTTCTATTCAAATTCCCAAATGGACAGAGATTTCTGCTTAGACTGTGGCCTTTTCTGTGTCTCCATCACCAAAGCGGTGAAATGCAGGAAGAAAACACCCCGTCTATTCCCTGACACAGTTACTATGATAATAAGGTGGCATATAAATTCCTTGGATTTAAGCCAGCTCCTTCTAGCCTCTCTCACCTGCTCCCCACAGCAAAATGTTTACTGATCATAATTACAAGCTGAGATTACCAAACTGCCTGGGGGATTTGGATGCCCACGGGAGCTGGCAGCTCTGAAGATCTCCGCCCATGGATTTCACTGATGCTCTGATTGATTTCTCCCACCACCCCAACAACTCTGCAAGTGCAGGCATGCAGAACCAGCAGGAATATTTACAGAGATAACATCTTCATGTCAGCAAGGCAGGGAATCCCATTGGGCCAGAGGCTTTGCAAGCTGCAGTAAATAAGAGCATCCAGTCCRAAACAAACACCCTGTTGCARTTCTGGTAMACACCTTTGGRTAGGGACAATTCCCCAGMACCACTATGCAGAAAATCTGACATTTGAAAGCACTTGAAGAGGCACACAAACCCAAGAACCTGCTCACACGACCTTCCTCTCCACCTGTGAAAGTAACTTCCTTCTGCTCCTTTCCAAAAATCAAATCTCAAGCAAAATTCTCTATGCAGAAATATCCCTTTCTGAGTTATCACTTTCCATAGTGCAGCATCTTCTCCTCCCCAACAACAGAATTGTTGATGTTGCTTTTGTAGCTGGTAAATAAATCAGCTGCTGTCAGGTCAGATAAGATTTCCTATCAGGTGGAGGTACAGAGAGTTTTCTAGTGAAGACCAGCAATGTGGGAGGGGACAGGACTTACAGCACTGTTATTTGTTATATTTCTATTGAGTTTGATATATTTCTATTGTATTTGCTAGAATAAAGGTTTCCCTTAGGAATAAGGGAAAGATGCCCAGAGTCAGGTGGAGAAAGTATTGCTGAGCTTTGTTTTTTTTCTGACCCTTTAGTCCTCCTTCCTTAACCTCAGAGGCTGCAGGCAGAGTGAAATTCCTCCCAGCATCAGCGAAGGGAGGTACTGAGGACTACTCAGCACATCCACACATCTCAGGATTGCACAGCAAAACATCCACTTGAACTCTAGACAAGGAAAGAAGTCATATTACAACATCTGAGTGTATTTGTTTGATCCTCCCAGATGTATAAACACCACACATATTTGCATGCAGACTTAGGCATTGTCTACTCCAGTTATAATTCCTCCATCCAAGTTCAGGATATCTATCATGCTGTCCATTTGACAGGCCTGCAGCTTGCTCCCAAACCTGGGGATGTTTGTGATGTGCTTATGATGGAAAAGCAAAACCAYAAATCCCTGTGCTGATCAACCCAGCTGAACCTCAAAGCAAGTCAAAATTCAGGCTCTCCTCAGAGCCCCACAAAGCTAAGGGTGGTATTTACCTGCATAAAAAGAATTAATACTGAAACAAACAAAGAAGTCTGGTTTAGCTATGTAGTGTTGAAATATTAATATTGTTGGCAGAGAGAGTACATGAACCTATTATTTTGTGAAGTGTGGCTGGGTATAGTGAAGGCAAACATTGAATAAGTAACTAGAAAATCCAGTTCTTTAACTGGATTTTCTGATGCCTGTAGCCAGACACMCAGAGAGTTTATTCCATTCTGCCTCTATAGCTGGAACGGATTTTGTATTAAAACTGCATAACAGGTTTTTTTTTAAGTATAGGAAAAATGTATTTTAAACCTAGATAATTTCATTTCCTGCTATGAAGGCACATCTACTGAGCTGAGAAGTAGGTGACATCAATAGGAAGAGATTTGACTGTAGGATCTACAGAGAGTAAAATGTGGCATAATTATTCTGAATTAACTTACAACAGTAATGTCAAGAGAGTTTGAATAGAGACCCTCAAACCAAACTAGTATCAAACAGAGTAGCTCCACATCACTACCATCACAGACACTATTTTCCATGTACATCTTCCTGCCTGTRCTGCTTGCTCATTAAATCTTTCATAAAGGGATCTCTGCAGAGTATCCAAGAAATAAGGCATATTTGTCATTCCATCTCCCTGTTTTTTGATAATCTAAATGCCTTTAAAGGAGGGAAAATAACACCTGCAGAAGAAAGAAAAGTAGAAAGCCAAATCTCATTATGCAACCAGTGAAAAAATTCTTGGTCAATGCAGAGGAGCCCTCACAGTTACACAGAATCAAACACTGCTCAGCATCCCAGCAAGTGCAAACACTACATCCACTGGATGAGCCCTTGAATTTAAAAATAATAAATAAAAGAGAGGAGCTAACACAGCAGTGGACACACCTGATCAGAGACTTGGGCACTAAAACCCACAAACATCAGACAATAACAGCGATGTTTGCTTCCAAGCCCTGTGCTGCAGGCCAAGGACTGGGATTCAATTCTCCCTTAGACCTAAGGGTATTTAACTTTACATTTCTAGACACCTGTCAAGCCATCCAATAAGCCACCATTCCCCAGGGCTCTTGCCCACCAGATGTGGTATTTTGATGGCTCAGAACAGCAGACACAGGATGGAGAGATGCTCTTTCCCTTGCTGAATATCMAACTGCACATGAAGTGCAGCCACTGAAGCAGCAGTTCTGCCTTCATTCACACGCACAAACCCCTGCCTACAACTTCATTGCCAGGGAAATGTTCTRTGAAACMATTAAAGAAGGTTTGAACCCAGTCWGACAGWGGAAAGGATTAAACTTAAATCACTCAAAACATAGGCAGGGGGACCGTAACGAAAAACTGCTTTTTAAAGTAATCTCCTATAACCATGAAGATAAATCCTCWAGTAATTCCATAATGATCAAAGATGCATTTCATTTTTTCCCRTTTTCTTACAATGACAGTGAATACAAGAAGATTTTTGTCAAAAGTGGAATTTTGTAAATTTGCATAAGCCTGAAGAGTACACAGCTGTTTGACCACAAGGATTTGGCATTTGCTATTACAGAGCAGAAGAAAGCTCACTATGCATATATTTACTTCCATTTATTTTTTATTTTCATTCCATTTCATATTTTCATGTCTGCTGCTAGCCAGAGACAATCCCCTGCATGGCTGGAGCTGCAGACTGTCCCTGTGACCATTGGGATGTTGGCACCTCCACAGCAAACACAACAGGCTGGGAAATGCCAGGGAGCTGATATTGAGCTGGAAGATGCAGTTCACAAACCAAGATCCTGCCACACCATGGCCAGGTCATTCCTGCTGCTCACCCTTACTCAGGCTGGAAGCCCACAAAGGAATCTGAGCTAATTTTTAGTCTCAGTAAGCAACACAAAATGGCCATATGTGATTTTGAGAGGTACAAAGAGGATCTGTGGCCGCTGCTGTTTGAATGCAGGCCACCTCCATCCCTCATTTTCACCGTGACAGAGAGGTAAATGGAGTTCCTCCCTCCCTCACAYGGGGAAATATAAAGCAGAAGATTACAGTTATTACAACCGCCTCTTGTTTGAAACAAAGTTCAAAGGCTTGTCTTCTTTAATCAATCTTCCAGCAGAATAATAGGGCTGCAAATTTCACTTTCATGGAACTAAAGCACAAGGGCTGAATCAGTTTTTCCCCTCTGTTCCCCCTTCTCAAAGCAGAGCACAAACGAAGGAGCTCGGGGAAGTTAACTGAGCTGCTGATAGAAGCCTCACTGCGTTCTCTGAGTAAAGCAAAAGGCAGGAAGGCAATAAAACATCTTGGCTCCAATGCCGTGTGCTGGCAAAGCACTTTGGGCAGTCAGATATAATGAATATTCAGCAATCTCTGGGCATTGTGGTATAGCAAAGTGCCTCAGTCAGGGGAGCCATTTCTGTGGCTGAGGTGAGAAAATAATAAATATCCACTTGGCAGAGGTGGCCACAGACACGGTCACTCAGAGCCCACAGATCTCCCTGGGTAACGTCCGGCTGGAGATTATTAATGAGTCCATTAATGACCCTGTTTCCACTGCAAGAGAATGGGGAAGNCCCTTAGGAATAAGGGAAAGATGCCCAGAGTCAGGTGGAGAAAGTATTGCTGAGCTTTGTTTTTTTTCTGACCCTTTAGTCCTCCTTCCTTAACCCCAGAGGCTGCAGGCAGAGCGAAATTCCTCCCAGCAGCAGCGAAGGGAGGTGCTGAAGGGGACCAGCAGCACATTCCCAGCTGAGACTGAGATTTTTCGCTTTTCAGGCGCGTGGAATCTCACTCAAAATTTCAGGCGGCTTTTGCTGCCTCGGGGACTGCTTTCCTAAAGGGAGCCAATGCCTCTCAGAGAACGAGAGAGCTCCAGGTTTATAAATCAATTTGTCTACAGACAGTTTTCAGTGCTGTTCCACCACAGACCCTCCCAGTGACGATGACCTGGAGGCCACCTCAGCTGTGATTAACCCTGTGTGCCCTGAGCACGGCACCTCCAGCCTCACAAAAACCTCCCTCAGACACGGGGCTGATGGAGTTCTGTGCTGCTCTGCCTCTCGTGTACTCATCCTCCTTCCCACTGTGGCTCTCTCAATTTAAAGGAGGGGGGAAGGGCTCTCCCACGATGGAAGATGTCTATTGATCCAATTTTTCATTTTCCTGTTCTTTTGTTTTGGAAGTTGCTCGCTAGAGTTACAACCCTCTGGTTCTCAAGACAAGCAAACTTTCTCCAGAACTGCGAAAAAACAAATAAATCAAGTGCTTTGGAGTGAGAGGGAGAAGATTGGAAGGAGTTGGGCTGCCCACCCCAGCCTTGTCTCCTTTGCTTCTCCTCCCTCCAAGCCAGACCCAGGGAAGGCTCGCATTCACACTCTCTCCTCTGTTTTTATTGCAGAGCACACAAAGGCTACAGAAAAGGGATCAAAACCCTCCCCTTCCAGGCTGGAGCAATTTTCTTACACTCCTTAGTTTCTCAGAGGGTAAGAGAGGGAAGAGATCCTCTCTTTGTTCTTTAGTGCTTGGGATATTTGCATAAAAAGAGACTCTGTTATTTGAACACTCCTCTGCTCAGTCTTATTTTGGAGTTACAATCCTTTGTTAGCTCCGTGTCGGACTCTGCTGGAGGGAGGGTCTGGAGTTGGATCTGCAAGGCAAGAGCCCAGGGTTTACCCTCCATGTGCACGGGGAGCTGCAAACCTGGAAATCCTCCCTTTTGCACAGGGGTTTGGAACCTGGGACTGATATTGGTGTCACTCCTGCTGTTCCAGAGCCAGGAAAGACGCTCTGGAGGGCACAGAGGTGCTCTCCCTGGGCTGGCAGAGCACTGGGGGCTCCCATCCCCAGCCAGCCACGCTGAACTGCCCCAAACAATCACAGAGTGGGCTGAACAAATGTGGGAACAAACCCACAAAATCATCAAGCCCAACTCCTGGCCCTGCACTGAACCATCCCCGAGAGTGACACCATGTCGCTGAGATTGTTGCCCAAACACTGCTGGAGCTCTGGCAGCCTTGGGGCTGTGACCATTGCCTGGGGACCCCTTCCAGTGCCCCAACACTCTCTGGGTCAAGAACTTTTTTCTAAAATCCAGCTGAACCTCCCTGACTCAGCTCCAGCTGTTCCCTCAGGTCCTGTCACTGTCACCACAGATCAGTGCCTGCCCCTCCTCTTTCCCCATGACTGCACTGAGGTGTCCCCCAGTGTCCTCCTGTCCAGCTGGACAGACCCAGTGCCCTCAGCTGCCCCTCTCACACCGTCCCTCAAGGTCCTTCTCCATCCCAGTGCAGCCAAAGCACATCAGTCACTCAGAGAAAGGAGCAGCTCCTCAGAAATCAATGGCATGAAGTCAATGAGAAACACAACCCAGACCCCCTGAGTGCTGATGGAAGCAGCAGAAGTTTCTAAATTATGATTTTTTAAAACCCAGTAAATATTTATTCTGTATTTTGTTTCACACAGGAGCACTGAATAAACCTGATTTTCAATACAGCAAAGTCCTGGTGCAAGGAGATGAAATGGCTTTGTTATTGTATCCAGGATTCCTTTGTTCCAGTAAAGAAGGAACAGCAAGCTTAATTAAATGCATTAGTAATCACAGGGTAGTTAAATATCAGTTGGTCATTAAAATACAGACTACAATAAAAGCCTAAATAATTTCTGAATTACAGACATAAATGTATGCATCAGAATAGGTATTTACTGTTACAGGGTGGCAATTTTCTTCTGGGAAATTGCCCCCACTTCATAATTCTCTGGGTTTTTTCTTTTCATTAGGATTTCTATAGACTGTGGCCCATACAATTTTCAGAGTCCTGGTTTTGAATTGTTATTACTGCTGTTACGCTGTGTTTCATACATCTTATTTCTGAAAACAAAACCCATTAAAACAGCATTCATTTTGCTCAAAGTTTTGCAGAATATTTCACCAGAATCTAATTCTGACAATCCAGGCAATTTTAAAATCCAGGAAAAAAACAGACAACCAACCACTAAAATTATGTTGGGATTTTTAGGTGATTTTTAGAACAGAGAAAAAAAAATTGCTGGCCTGGTATTGATCTCTTCCAGCTATCTGCAAGCAAGCACAACATGGAAAATGCCAGTATACCCATTGTTCCAAAATGTCTCTTTATCCACATGTCCAACTTTGTAGACGACACTTTTCCTCAAAATAGGAGGTCCTGGTCTGATCTGGGTGTCCCCAAGTAACCCCAGAGAGCACTCCATGCTTGGCATGGATTTGAACAAAATGGAGTTGGAGCAGTGGTTCAGTAGCACCAGTCCATGAAGAAATCCCATTCCTCCCCTTTCATTTTTGTACTTTAAATTACTTATTATCTTTTACTGCTTTTTAGGGTATTTGTCATTTGTTAGGATTTATTCCTGTTTTCAAGCAGAGTATAAATAACACCCTGTCAGAAGGGGTTAATAAGGCAAAAGAATACTTAAAAGACTTGATAAAAGCTGCACAACATGTCGTGATTTCTGATCCACTATCAGCTCATCTAACCACTCGTGTTCACTGCCTCTGAAATACCAAACAAACCATGAAATTAAAAATCCCCTGTGCCCTACCTTAAGTACACTGAAGAAATCAAAGGATCCAGACAGGGCCTTAATTCCTTACTGATAAAGGAAAATTGCTTTTATTCAAAAATTCTTTTTGAAGGAAAAAGCCCTGTATTTGGCACGAGAATGAAAAAAAAGGATGGCATAGCTGTTGTGATTTAGCTAAAAAAGTACTGACTCATGAAAGGTACAAGCTTGGCATTGCCCCTTCAAAAGTTAAATATTTCTGTCCCTGAGAGAAAAAAAAAATAAATTAGAACCTAAGAACATTTTGATCTCAAGGTTAGCTCCAAAGTATTTTGAAATTTAAGCCATATAATGGCAATAAATTTCCAAGGCTATAAGGCACCTAAAATGGAAACTTGAAATATTACTGAATTTCCCATCACCTGGGCAGTCCAGACACAGCCTCTTTTTTTTGGCAGTCTGGTTTCATGCCCAGTTCTGGATACAGTCTGGTTCAGTCATGAAGAACTTCCACCCTTACTGAATTGTTTTCCTGCACCTTGCTTCATGTAGGAGGCCCACGTGGCGATTTTGGTAGCCAAACCTGGCTGAATGCAGGGCTGGCCTTTACTGCACCTGGGCAGGATGCTGAGGTAAACAAAAATCACCTTTTTTACACAGAAATCTCCTCACTGGTATCCTCCTGCATCAAAGGAAATGGAGAATTTTTTTTCACAAAAATACCTAACAAATTAAGCAATCTGAATCCTTTGTGCAAGGTGGCAACAAAGGCAGATCTCCAGCATCCATCTCCTGATGCACAAATGGAATCAGCTCCCTGCTGGATCTGCAAGTGCCTCTAACTGCTCTATAATGCCACCACTGCTGAGTGACAGGCAGAGTTTAATTTGACCACACTTGGTCCAACTTCAGCCCGTTCACATCTTTGAATGAGGCAGGACCCCCAAATTTCCCGAGTTCTGCTTTTCAGGGCTGCTGCACCACTCTGAGCCTTCAGTTCATGAGTCTGCACTGTAAGGGCTGGGCTCAACACACCTCAGTGACACACAAAGACCTGGCAAGGACCAGGCTTCAAAAACATCAGATCAAGCTGATTTAATTGGGAGGGAAAAGGAGCACCACTAAGTTGAGGAAATTCAGGCACAGAAGCTCAGAGGTTGGCAGTAATGTAAATAAGTAAAGATAAAACAACCAGAATAGTGCACGGGGTGTTTCACAGGAACCAAGGAAAGAAAATTATCTTGCCCTGGCATAGCCCTCCTTTATGTGTGCCTGAGGGGTTTAACATGAACATTTAGCTGTTTTAAGAGCAGCTTTGGGGTCTCCTGAGAAAGTTTCATGATCCCAAAAGTCATTGAAAGGACTACTCAGCACATCCACACATCTCAGGATTGCACAGCAAAACATCCACTTGAACTCTAGACAAGGAAAGAAGTCATATTACAACATCTGAG
>NW_026623501.1:120743-172845 GCF_030028575.1 Malurus melanocephalus
ACAAAAATCAGAATGAGAGATGCACCCAAATATAGTGTGCTATTGAACAGCATCCATAAACATGCACAGAAACGCTTTTTTTTCCCCAAAAAAATCCAGTCACGAACAGCAAAGAGCTCACAAATGCATAAACAAAAATACAGATTTAGAAGCATTGCTCGAATGAAGGCATCTGAAATGTGTAATTTTTCTCACCCTCTTCACAGTAGTCCAGACATAATTTAGTTTGGATTTCTTCCAGTCCAGATTCACTAATGATGCCATGGACTTTAAATGACCCCTCAAACACCAAGAATAATGGATAGCACTAGACCCAGTAAAAAGGAACAGTTTGCAAACTGTGTCAAATTTAAGGGCACATTTTAACAATCTTGGTCTTTCGCTGAAGTTTAAAAAACCACATGAAGGAAAAAAAAACAACAACAAAAACAAACAAGTCTACAAACTTTAAGAAGCATATTAATTCTTTAACTTGCCATGATTTAATCCTTCACACTCATTTTAGCCCTGTTTTTATCATGTACACAAGTAACACACACACACACACCCAAAAAAAAGCATTTAGGTAGCTGCAAGTTCCCCAAAGCACATGGTGATGGCTCATATGTGAATGGAGACTGAAGAGAATCTGTTTATCAGTCTCTGATGGGCTGCAGCAGGAACTTGATTCGAAAATTACAACTGACACAGCGTTTGGCAGAARTTTCTAGCTCAGGGTCCTGTCCGTAGCAGCCAAAGCAGACAAGATATATCTGATTCTACAGAAAATCAAAGTGTTTAGAACTCAACCACCTTCTCCCCCTCTACAGAGTCACATCATCAGTGTAGATTTCCTGTCTTGCCCCTCTCTCTCTTATGGTTCCCTTGCATGGTGACCCCATGGCAGCCTTGCCTGTGCCACTTCACAGCTCCTGGCATTGGATCACCCTCTCTCATTTCTGGATTCCTGTTCTGAGCTACAAAACCTGTGTTTTTCAGAGGGTGACAAGCCCATTTACCATGTGACACGTTCTCTCTGGATGCCTGGCCCAGTAGGTGCAAGAGCAAAAATTACAGTTGTCCAATAACATTCAGCTCTGCTGAAATTCAGCACCCAATTTCTCCACCAGTTTGTGAAACCATCTCAGAACATGAGGGCTYTAGCCTTGCTTGTTTTGCACTGAGTTTTTTTCAACCTTTTCCTTTCTTTCTGTATAAATCAGCTCTTAACCCCGCTTTCCCTGAAGGAATCATAAGAAAGCACCGAGTCATGCTCTGCTTTCCTRGAGAAAGACATTTTCTGCATTATTCTCCTGTCAGTTCTCAAGCTTTGCACAGSAACTGGACCAACACAAACCATTCTTTCATCAGCTCAGATACATCCCCTGAGGCTGGGCTACTTGTAGAGTTAAAGATAGCTATTGCCAATGAGAAACTTGTCTCCCTTCCCCCTCACTGTCCTCTCAGAGCATATCTGGAAACATCTCTGTGCTGCAGAGAGGCACAACTTCGGAGAGTTAACTGATTAGAAGGAGTTTTGTGTTAAATCAAGGAGGGAGAGGAGAGGCTGGAGGCAGCTGTGGGGTTCTCCTGGGATCACACAGAGCTCGTGTGGTGCCTTTGCAGAGCACCAGGAGAGTTCCACCACGCAGCAATCGGTGCTGCCAAGCGCCTGCCCAGCAGCTCCCGCAGCAAAGACGCATCTCCAAACACAGAGATGTGCCCATCACTGTACAAAGCAGTGCCCATCAAGTTGAAACCTGGTACTACTGAGTTTTTTTACCTTTATGGAGCTGCCAAAGGCATTTTCCAATTACCAGGATGAGCCTCGGGAGGCTTGAACCTCCTGGAGAAGTGGGGTAGAAGATCTGGAAGGATATTTTGTAAAAGGACAGCTTCTGTCAAACTCTACCACATCTCCAGGATCAGCAGACACTCTCTTAGTGCAGCTCCAGGACCATGGGGCTCCTCTGATTAATGTGAGGGATGGAGGGGACTGTGAGGGTGCTCCTGTGGAAGGAATTCTGCTGTGACAGCAACAGGAGCAGTTGGAATGGACTGGAATGTTGGATTCCATCCAACAAMTGGAATTCACAGAGCTAATGGAGTAATCTTATGGATGTTTATGCTATCCACAAAGGACCACAAAGCTCTAGGGATGGTGTCAGAGTGAGATGAAGTCAGAGTGCCACAGAGAGCAGCACAAGGACTTTGCTCCTTTCCAGCCATGAGTGAGTGAACGGGGGTCTGGCACTTGTCAGGAAGCCAAGAGTCAAAGGGTCAGGAGGGAATTCTGCTCATCCTGCTGGAAGCAGCCATTYCCTTCCCTCCATGCAGATCCCTGGGGCACTGGATAGATGTTATCCCCATCCCCTCCATCAGGTCAACCTGATCCTGTGGGTGGCACCTCTGCCTGTGGGCTTTGGGGCTTTGAGTCTAGGTGATCTTTAAGGTCCCTTCCAACCCAAACCTTTCTGTGAAATACCTGAGCAGGCAGGCACTGAGCATAGCAGGAAAGAGACAGCTGAACAGGAGGGTGATATTTATCATTCCAGCAATGTAAAAAGGGGAATTGTTCACCATCTCTCCCAGCACTCAGTGACATCAAATGGCCTGGCAAGTGGCAGCTGCAAAGCTGAGCCAAAGAGAAKCTTCACGCAGCACTTTGTGAAGCTACAGAGCTGTTTGCCACAGGAGGTCCAGGATGCCAAACATTTACCAGGATTCAGAAAGCAGCTGGAGAAGTTCAGGGGAGAAAATTGCCATCAAGACAAAGATATTATGTGTGGTTTAAGCAGCTGCTGAGCTGCAAACTGCTGGAAACCCTTGCCCTGTTCTACCAACTCTCTCACAAACATCCATTTCTGATACTGTTGGAGACCAGGTTTTTGTTTTTCTGGCTCAGAACAACTACTATAGGATCAGCCAAGGAACAGAAAGCACCAGAGCTCTGCAGGGGACTTCAAAACAACCTCAGAACAGCTACTGATGTTCAAGCAGGCAAGGAAGAGCTGGCAGAGCTTTCAAACTGCCCTGCCCATGACTGCCCTGGGGCTGAGGCTCTGAGGAGATTTAAACCTGCTGGAAGTAAACCTGCATGGGGTGGTTAGAAACTTCCACAGAAGGACAGCATGAGTGAGATTTGCAGAATGAGGAGTACAGCTGAATACTGATGGAGGCGTGGGAGTAGGGGAATGACACCAGATTAAGTTTTTATTGTATTTGCTTTAAATACATTTTAGACATACACTGCTGTGTTCAAGAAGAACTACACTAAAGTAAAGCAATTATACTCTGATCAATAACTTATATTAAAAAAAAAGACACTTTTAAATCCAGCTGTGGATCTCCACGGGGGTCCTTATACTTTTTTTTGATGAAAGCATTTTGAGTTTGCGCTGTTTCCAAAGTCCGGGTCACATCCTGGCACGGAGAAGCCCCAAATCCCTCTGATGTTTCCTCTCTGCTGAGGGAGTTWGGAATTGTCAGCCCCTGCAAATTCAGACTGCTCAGGCTCCGAGCTGGCCACCTGCAGCTCGAGCACACATCTCCTACCACTTGAAAGGAGCACACCAAAAAGAYTCTTTCAAAGAAACCCCTCAGGCTGCTGTGTTTGAAGAAGCAGAGACAAAAGCTTTTGCAACTGGTGCCTTCAGAGCCTCTCCTGGGCAGGCACTAAGCTCAGTTTTTCCCCAGGGAACTCATTTTTTCTCCCTTTTTCTCCCCAGTTTCTGCAAAGGACTGGTTTGCCAAGAGCTCAGCCACGACTCCTCAGCTTGGGCAGGTGAAACTGGAACTCCTGTTCCTGCTGTGGGAGGCTCTGCTCCTCTCCTGCTCCACACCAGGGCACTGAGGACTCAAACCCAACAGAGGAAATCCTCCCTGGAATGTTTTGTGATATCCAACAGCTGAAGAGGCTTGGGACCACTTCCACACAAGGTTCTTCTCCACTGAACGGTGTGGACGGTGTGAACGGTGCCCACAGCTGCTGTGGGCAGGAAGGAAGATAAACATGGAAGATCAGGAAGGAAGGAAGGAAGATAAACATCCAAGGAAGGAAGATAAACATCCAAGGAAGATAAACATGCCTTTCACACGTGCAACCTAAATGTCAGTGTACAAATGTGTCCAGGCATCCCACGTCTCATCCCTCACACCCAAATCCCTTTAAACCACCTCCCTCACGGTGTTTCAGATCCACAGACAGCCTGCAAGCACAGCACAGGCTCTTTAGGTGAGGAAACAGCATTGTGATCTTATTCTCTCGTCGGTGTAAATGTCACATCTCCACTTGAGTAATTACGAATAATTGGCTTTGAACAGGCCACGTTTCCTCTCTCAGCCCCTGMTTGTACCACACTCCATCCTGTTTTGGCCCTAATTACAGAATAATAAATCCAGCTAGACAGCGCATTTCTGAAGAGCAATTTGGTCTGACTTCTCCCAGCRTTAATGAGTTTGTTAATAGAGGGATTTTCCCTCTCCTCTCCTCTCCTAATCTGTTTCCTTAAATAGCACTGCACACATCGGCAGCCATCCCCAGGCACAGCAGGTGATGCTTTCCCTGACCCAACTTCTCCTCTCCTCCGAGGCAAAGAGAAGCAGAATATCGCACCTCCCAACCTTTTTCTTCTTTCAGAGGAAGTGGAAAGAAAGAGTGATTAATAACTGTTTGTTAACGAGCATCAGGGGGATCACCCAGTTCACAAACATGATCCAGCCTGCCTGGCCACAACCAGCACTGGGGCCTGGAAAGCTTCTGGCCCAAATAGGGAAAAAGCCCACAAAAATCTGATCAAAACTTCCTTTTTTTTTTTTGGTTCACCAAAACGAAACTGTAAAGTATCTCATTTATCTGTCCAAATGAAACCTTTCAAGTGGCCTACAGGAAATATGTTCCACCTCAGTCTCCCAGGAGAGGAGCAAAGGACAGGAAGGGGTAGGTGTTCTCAAAAGATCAACAGCTTCTACCTGTCCCTTGTTCAATAAAAGCYTTGCCAGGAAAAGGGAAATGTAAATTTACTTTCCCCTCTATTTGGAGAAAAAAAGAGTTGGATCTTCACTCCTAAGCAAAGATTTTCTAACAACAAGGACTTTGTCACTGATTTTTCGAAAAATCTCACCCCCAGTTTTTGTCCCCAGCAAATTTAATGAACATTTGTAGGGACAGATGTCAAATTACACGTACTATTAACCCAAACCTAAGAAGAATCCCATTTCAGAGCACTGAAGGGAAATTATTGCATGCGTGGCTTTTCCTACATTGTCTCTGCAGAGGGAATACCAGGCCATGGAATTCCAAACTCCATTTTCTATATAAATTTAAAATATATATAGATATATCTTTTCATCTTACRGTTGGAGGTTTTGTCAGAAATAATTCCCTAAATTCAACTCAAATTCAAAGACAGTTCCAGTTTCCCTCAACTCAGAATATCCCTGGAATATTTTCATGCCTGATCTGGATCTGGAGACATGTCACTAACCTGGAGAGCATACAGGAGATCTGTAGATATTCCCATTCTTGGATAATTTACAGTCTGAATTTAACCTCAAGCAGCAATCTGAGACAAGAAGAGAAGGCCCTTGAGGTGATGGGTGGGGCACAGAGAGGTACTAGTGATTTTGCAGATTCCAGTTCTGACTTTATGCTCTGCATTTTGCCCCTAAGTCCCTTATTTGACAAAACTATTTTCTCATATCTCTCTGCAGCCCATTTATTATCCTCTCTATTAATAAACCCTCCTTCCCTGATGAATCACYGCAATTTATCATTAAATTAGAAGATGAAATGGATCTTTTTTCTTTAAACAAGTAGATTAACTACTATCAACAGGCTCTTTCTCCATTATGAAATTCCGTCTTCCTCACCAAATGCAGAAGATCTTTGTTTGAAGCAGCCCTAAAGGTGATGCAAGGGGGAGGGACAACCAGAGAGGGGACATCCTGCAATATAAAGACAGGCATCAAACTGAAAATGGCAGTGGAAAACAACACATGGCATTGTGAGCATTATTCACTCTGGAGGTTTCTAATAGCACAACTCCAAAAAAAAAGTTTAATTTGTGTGTGGATGGAACTGCCAGGAATTGATATGACAATGCACAGTGTAGATGGCAAAACCCATCTCTGCTTGCATAGCCCAGGGATTAATCACACCCCAAAAGGTCACTCAGGAGCAGAATTCAGTTAAATATGAAGCAACCTTCTGCTGGAAGCCCATGCCTTCCTCTCATATCCTTTTTGTGTCATACAGGTCCCAGGAGCTGTCCCTCATCAAAAGCTGAAGTTCAGCACCATCACAAGCACAGAACAYGGCCAGGAAAGCAGGTTTGAGCCTTGTGAGCTTCTCTGCTTYATTTCACCCCCTGGACACACTGATTGTGAAATTAAAAGTRCATTTTCCATGATGGCTTGGATATGAAMAGCTGTATGAGGGCAGTGGCAAAGGCTCAGTGTTTCCTGAGGTCTCTTTTTGTCCCTTATTTGATGCCAGCAGGAGGAAGATCAAGGTGTGAGAGGGATGAAGGCCCAGCACACCCTCTGCTGCTCTCCAGGAAAGCATTTCCCTGCAAGAGCTGCACTTGGCTCATGGCCTTTGCTGCAAAAGTGAKCTTTGGGAAGGTAAAACAAAAGTCAGTCAGAACTAGGAACCACAGACAACAAAACAAAMMAAAARYCCAATATAATTCCCTAACSRTCCCCAGATCCAACCCCTTCAMACACCTATTAATTTGATTTCTATCTCCAGAATTACAAAAGTTTTTCCTTTAATTCTTGGATGTTAAGGAGATAATCTGTCTTCTGCCCCAAAGGTCTGCAATACAGAGAGAAGAAGGAATTAGGATTTTATGCTGCTGTCACTCTTTGCCTGTGATGAACTTTTTCCTATAAGGAACATGGACTTTCAAGGCAAAGACAACCCTACCAAGCACCTTCCCAAGCCTCATYGTGCTCCTCTCTCCAGATGTGATCTTTTCTGGAGCAGCACACTCTGGCTGAGCTATTCACAGGCCCGTGTCAGATTTCTGCAATGAGGGAATCTATTAATTCCAAGTAGGGGCTCATTCTCTAAAGAGCTGCTGATGAAATGGAACTGATAAAATGGAACTGATAAAATGGAGGTAATTTAAAGGTCAGATGAAATCCAGCTCATGTTCATCCTGCTCGTAATGGAACATCACCAAGATGCTTCATCGGCAGAGGGGCATTTATATGTATTTTTATTTTGTAAGGGACATTGCTTATCTGCAACAGAGACTCCAAACATCTGATAAGAAAACTTCTCACATTAATCTACCTAACAGCTGGCCTCGTCCTGCCTGCCTGGGTGTCCCTTTCTGGAAATTAAATCTCCCATCATCTTTTTATCACACTTTGGAGGGAAGGAATGGGAGCCAAATGCAGCGCTCAGATGAGCAGCAGGAGCAAGAACTGAAAGTGATAGGGCTGCATTAATTCAGGAATGCCAGACAAGTCACTGCTGCCCTCAGACACATTCCTCCCCCTTTGCTCTTTGTCCATACAGCCCAGATGCAAAGTTTGGAGGTGGAATCCTCAGAGAGGGTGAGAGTACCTGTTCTTGGTAAGGTTGTAGGTGCTGAGGTGTTCTAGAGCCCAAGAGAACAGGGATTTCAGTGCCATGAAATCCAATCCACACGCTTTTCCTCACCTTTTACACACCCTGACTGCACTCAGCAATGCCCACCACAGAGGATACACAGAGGAACTGGCTCTCTCTGCAGCTCCTGAAACTCCTTTGCTGGTAGCAGAATTCAGCTGGTGGCTGGTGCAGATAAACCTTCCCTCACTGATGGAAAAAACCGAGCTCATCTGGCTGCTCTGTTTCCTATTGCAGCAAAAAACTGTTGCAATGGGATCTCTCTTTCCCCCCAGCCTATTCTCTGCCTCCATCCTTCTTGTGCTCCTCCCCCAATCCCTATAATTAATAGTAAACGTTACAGTTTTGTCCTATTAACACAAATTGGCCTTTCCAGAGGCAGATTAAAGAGTTTCCACTGGGGATTTCTTYTCTCCTTTACAATTTTCCTTCTGTGATCTGCACTGTCTCTGTCTCTCACCAGCTCCTAAGGGGGAAGGAGTGGGAGGGAAARGGAAGACAAACACTTATTAGCAACTCCTTTGAAGAGCTGGAAATTGTGAATTAAACCAATTATTAACTCACATCATAGCAACGAGGCAAGTTTCTCTTTTCTCCCTCCTTCTGCTCCTCCTCTGGGAATAGTAATTGGTAACCAATTTTACTGAGTTGTGTGTGAAGTTTCACCTAAATCATTTACAGGGTGGCAGAAACCAACAGAATGTCTCCCCATTTCTTTGGGGAAGAGGGTTTTTGTTGCTCCTCAGTGAGAAACAGGCACGTAAATAGAGCACATAGACATGCAAGGRCAAGGTGCTGGCACATTCCCAATTKCATGACCCTTCCAGTTTGGTGCTTGGAACAGGAGAGAAACACACATGTCAGCCCTGAGGCAGCTCAAGTTCCCTTCCCTAATGGCTCCTCAGTGATATTTTAGTCCTGAATCCTTAAGGGGCACGTAGGGACAGACCTGACTCATCAGACACTCGTCACAAATACCACACTCTCAACACCACACACAGACCCTGGCACCACCACAGCCAAACATCTCCCAGTCCTCGCTCAGAATCCTCACTAACACAGGTCCAGAAGAGCAAGAGGTGTTCAAAATCTTTGGGCACCGAAAAATTTGGTAATCTGTCAAATACCCTCCACTCCCAGGCCACTTGTGCCTTTCCCAGGGACAGCTGAGATTCTCCTTTCTCAGAGCACCGGCCCCACAGGAGAGCTGGACCAGTGGTGCCACTGAGGGCTTTGGGCATGAAGCAAAACATCTTTGAGCCTGTCAAGCCAAGGGAAAGGGAGCATGAATCTTATCTGGTTTATTAAAACATTTCATAAGTAAATGACTCTTTCTGAGGCTGTGATGGTAAATGGATAACTGAATTTAGTCACAACAGCACCCAGAAAGCCTGGCCAATGACAATTCACCGTGACAGCTCAGCATTCTAATTAAGAAACAGTAGCATAATGAGWTGTACAATCTATTAAATAAGATGCGTGTTTACAGTGAATAAGCTATTTATAATCAAGTTCCATTTATTTAGTGTACAGCAAGCCTCTTATAAAGTCTGAATTAAATGCAGAACTACCTGTAGACACATGGCATTTATTTAAAATGTTTCAGGATGCAGCAGCTTTTCCAGCAAAGAGAACTTAATCAGTCYCTGGAGCTTTCCCTTCCTGTGCTAGGACAAGGCAAGAGCAGCTSTATTGATTTCTAACATCCAGCACTGCCATGTGAGCCAGGTTATTGGGCCAACAAACTGTTCAACAGACAAGGTCCCAGAGGTCCCAGGTTTTATCCAGGAGTACAGGCACACCCTCTATGGATAGCTGATGTAATGTTAACTGGAATTTATTAGACAATAAATGCATCACATCAGCCAGTGCCAGGAGCAGAGCCTGCACTTCACATGGCCCAAAGTCTACCATAGCACCCTGTTTAATTTGGTACTTTGTTCACCTTCTGTTATGGCAACCTTATATTGGATTCCTCTTTAGCTTCCCACCAGAATAGTGAAGACTTTTTGAGGAAAAGCTGCTGCTTGACCAGGGCTAAAAAAGCACCTTCTGTATAATTTATATAGGCAYTAACCTGTCCCCAGCAATTCTGAGTGAAGAGTTAGATCCAGAGGGCTGGAAGGAGTCTCTCTCTCACTTTCAGTAACCCAGCTCCAGCTCTTTGACAGAGTTCTTCCACATGAAATACTATGAGTACAAAGAGTGCAATACCAGAAATATCTCCAGTTTTTTGTCCACACAGAAGTCAGGTGATTGACTTCAAAGTTCTGTTTCACCCTAATATTGAATTTAACTGTTTCAAACCAAGGCTGGTCACTCCTTTACTCTCTCTATCACACCCCAAAATGCCAAATAAAATTCTCCCCCCAGTCAGAGGGACTGCTTTTCCCATGGATAAGTWATGTGGGAGGAGAAGGAAAGATTTWTTTCCATGAGGAGAAATCTCTCCTAGAGCATGACAACATGACATGAGTTAAAAAGTGGAGTTATATTTGCACTTCCATGTGCAAGCAGAAATGTGCATGGCCAGGTTTTGGTGTCTGCTACAATCAGACAATGAGCCAAAGGAGAACAGACCAGCACAAGCTCCTCCAGCCCCCTTTGAAAGATGCCTGTTGATTTGATTCAAAGCTTTTTGTTTCCAGACGGCAGCTCCATAGACTCAGTAATCAGGCAGCAAATGCAAAGTGAGGCCACGTCTGGTCATAGACATGGAGATTTAATGAGAGGATTGTGATTCCCATGTCTCAGCCAAGCTGTTTCTCACCCCCAGTGTTTCCATGTCGTCCCTGAAATCCAACAAAGCCTTTTCTCTTCGCACAGACTACATAAATCACTTTTGTTCAGTTCAATTGCCTCGGTAGAGAACAATTTTCATGAGGAAGGAAAGCAATAGAAGACAAAAATGCCAACGTGGTGCAACATGATGAACAGGCTGGAGTTTCTTTTCTCTGATATGTCCAAAGGAAAAATGTATTATAACACTCCAACATTTTACTATAAAGAATTGTATTTGTGGTTGGAAGAAAAAAAAACAGTGCTAATCTATTTTTTTTCTCTTTTTTTTTTAAATTTAAAAATCCATTCTGTTTACATCCTGAGTTCTTTTGCTTCCATTCCTTTCAATAAATACAGGCCACTGATGCTTACAGGAATTTGCAAAGGCTTTGAAATGTTGGGCTTTGCCAGGCACGCAGCATGTAAAGACAGCAACAGAGCAATGCTGCAAAACTTGCAAGCAGTAGCACTTTGGGTTTGTGTCAGCTGAGGCACAGAAGCTGTCTGGCTGGAGAGCCATTGGAACCCATCATGATTTAAATTTTTTTGAAGAGGGAAGAGAATTTTGATTCTGGTAGGAAAAGCATTCTTGCAGTGAAAGCAAAAAGAACTGTGATTTAAGGCTCTCCAATGTACACCTGTAAGAATACTCACTGTGCAAGAGGATGGACGTTAATCGTTAGTATCTCAGGAAAATCAAGGAGCTCCATTCATTAATGGTGGCAGGCATTTAGAGGAGGAGCTTTATCAAGTGCTGTGATCATGCAGAGAATGGAAGGTTTGTCACAGGGGAGAATTCCCTCACTCCCATTTGGCAGAGGAGAAGTCAGCATTGAGAGCTGCCAAATCCCCTCTGCTGATCCCAAAGCGTGGCCCAGGCTAATACCCTTCTCTGGCTGGTGAATGGGTTCTATCAGACCAAATGTTGGAATCAGAGCTCGCTGAACAAACATTGCAGCCCCTCTGGGGTGGCAGGGGGGGAATTTTGTCCAAGCCCTGGGTGAACACTGAGCAGACAGAGGGCATGAAAGAGGGCTCGTGCCTGTCACAGGGCAAAGCTCAGCAAGCTGCAAAGAAAGCCATAGCCCAGGGCAGTAACAAGCAACGTAGCAAATGTGTTAAAATCGCTGTTCTCTTGGACCTGAGGCATGAGATGCTGCACCTGAGGCAAGGATTTTAGCAGAGGTAAGCATCTCGACTCACACAACCCAGCTGCAGTTTTCAAATGGCACCTTTCACCTCCCTCTAGGACTTTCAGAAACAGTTATGAGTAAACCTAATGCAGAGGTGTCCTCGTTAACCAGCCCTACATCAGCTCTCTCTGCCTGAAATACAGGAGCAAAGGAAGATGTTTTTATGAAGACCAAACAAGTAGCTCAACTGAGCGATGCTCATGGAAATTTCTGCAAGTTCACAGGGCCCCAGTTTCAAACAATAAAATAAAATAAAATACAACTGGGTAATAAATCATTTGCCTCTCAAAATTCTTGCTTACCCCACTTGGGAAGGTGCCTTGGATGGCAGTGAAACAGCCACAGCTGCCACTCCTCATAAAATGAAACCCAAAGTGCATCAACTAACTTGGACAAACCAAGAGGACTGCAATCCTGAGGATACCTTATCATCAACACTTTCAGCAACTGAGATGGTTAACCAGAGTGGTACCATACCTCCCTTCAGAGACAAAAATATTMATTAAAGCAGATGGAGGATCAAACCTTTTTTTCTTGATTAAAAGAGGAGGAATCCTACAAGGCTTCTTTTTATCCTTTAGATGTCTGACATGCAAATATTTCTATTGCCACGAGCTCAAAAAAATAATAAAAATATGCAGATTGTTTCTTTCACTTCAGAAGATAAATTTTGCTACTCGGTCCTGTGAGTGAATTGGGGCATGTAAGAGGATGCTTCAGTATCTAAGCACTTGGACACTTCAGCATCACTGGCTGTTGTCTCTCAATTTCTTTTCCAAGTCTGTCAGGAGCACTCAAAATTTTCTTCTAAAGGGTTCTTCCACTTCTTGGTGTTACCCCACACACTCTATTGAATTCACAGACAAAGTATTCAATGTGTTTGTTTCCTTTTATTTCCCTCTTTCTCTTCCTCTGTCTTTTTGGTTTGGTTTTTGGGTGGTTTTTTTGAGAGGTGTAGGTTTGATTGTTGTTTTGCTTGTTTTTATTCCAAGACTACAAGGATGAAGAGGGTGATATGAATAGCTCTAAGTCTGCCCTGTATTTTTTTATACCTCTGCATAACCTGGTGCTTGTTCATASCAAAATAAATAGAGGGTTTCTTTCATTTAAAAGCAAGATAARGGGTAGAAAAGTTCAATTTCCCACAGCACTTGAGGGCAGCTAAGGCAGGAGCAGTGGGCTTCACAACAATAAAAGCTAAGAGAATATTTCCAACAGTTGCAGGATTCAAGTTCTGGCAAGACTGGCTGTAAAAGAATCTTGGACTTCTTTTCCATTCACACAGTAATGAAACCAAAAAAGTTCCACTGGTCAAGATTTTTGAAAGAAATACTACTTCGGGATTTTCTGGGATTGCCTGGTAATTGTTCTATACAGGTCAGAAACAATTAACCTAAGATCTGCAAATCAAGCTTCCAGTGGGAGTGTAATTTTATTCTAGGATTGCACTGTAATTCCAGCAGTGAGCATTTTTAGGGCTACGAGGTCCATGCTGATTTCTTCCTACAAGACACTACACAAATTGTAACAATGACAAGCCTGTGATACCCAGCACGACTGCTCACAGCTCAAGTGTCATTATGTGACATAAGACATGGAAATTTATTAATATCTCAGCACTCCTAGGGGAAAACAACCACCCACTCTTCTTTATTTTCTCTTCCTTGGGGATTTCTGTCTAAACCTGGACACAGGAGGGCAGACACWCATTGAGGTCACTCAGTGAGATCTTCACTTGGCCTCCTGCAAATGTAGAATGTCATGAAACCATCCCAGCCCATGGCTCCACTCCTCTTCCAAAGAGCCTGTGATCACAGGCTGGGTATAACCAGGCTCGTGGGGACCGTGTTCCAATGATGAGAAATCAGTTCCTACTCTACTTGTCAAGAAATAAAGGAATGGGAAAGTCAAGGTCAACCCATGGAACTGCTCTGTCTGCAGAGAAAGAGGTAGGGCTGAACCTCAAACACTGTTAGATCTGTAATTTTTAAAACAYATGGGGTAAAGACAATCAACAGTGACATTTGTTCTRAATTTCAGTCAAAAATATCAATCASCTGCATCCCACAAATCCCTCACATCCATCTCTAATAGCCTTCCAACCTTGGGCTGCAAGATCTGTTGAATTTCCTGYGCAAGACATCTCAGTGGTTGTTTTCCAACAAGTCAATGCATATCAAAAGAGAATTTATCAAACTTTTCATCAGATTTCCATTTTAAACACATTTTTTGACTGTGGCTAGTTCCAAAAGTAGTGAAAGATAGACCTTTAGGTCAGTTCCAGTGAATTTTTTCATCTGTGTATCTTTTAAGTCAAAGTATCTTGACTAAGTACTTCATAAAGTATTGCAGGAACATTTTATGGTYCTATTTTACCAGGAGTTGTTTTCTTAAAAAAAAAAAAAAATGAAAAGAATCCCAGGTTCTCAAGTTTCTAGGAAAATTGTATTTGCTTGAACCATCTTGCATAGAAATAGCTTACTCAACATGGAAATTAGCTGAATAGGAAATTACTTTATGGAATCCTTTGTAAAATTCTGTGAACTCYACTCTAATTTAAAATTTGTTTTTCATTTGTTCCGTGTCAAAAAGGCAAGTAGTGCTGCTGTAGCAATTTGAATCTYTGCCTTGGGAAGCACAATCCAAGTTCTTGGGGCACTGTTTCCTCATTAGCCATTCTCCAAAGAACAAACTGACAATACTGGATTTAGTATTCCCAGGACAACGCTGAGTGTACTTTACTGCTGTGCTGGCCACCTCTTCACCAAAAATCCTGTCATTTACTTGGGGAAGGAAGGCAGTGCATGGTCAACTCGAAGGAGTTTATCGCCCATGATGAATTTATTATCAGATTTGAAAGAGGCAAGCAGAAGAAACTAAAAATGGCTCTACCTGCTGTAAAAAACAGATCAAGAATTAAATCAACTTGCAGTTGGGAATGAATCTTTAGGTGGATTCTCAGCATAGAGTGCATGTTCMCCTCATTACAGAGCAATTTCCAAGGCCTTCTGTGTCCTCCTTTTCTTTATGCAGTTCTATCAACTATCAAAAACAAAAGGAAGCCACAGCCCACCAGGAAGAATAATTTTCTTCACAGGGAAGAATTTCATGTGCATTCTTCAAAGGAGAAAATCACATAAAGGAAGCTGGAGAAACAGATATTCCCTGGCTTTTATCACTCCTCACGCACACCCTTTTCCGTAGATGTCCCCAAGTTTTATTTCAGTGCTGAGAAACAAATTAAAACCATTATCTTTGTGGTGTCTTACACTGCAGAGAATCCATCACTCACAGCCCAGAGAGAAGATGACAAAGAATCTTCCCAGACAATTTCACCTACAAGCAAGTTTTACAAGACTCATCTACTTTGAAACTAAAAAACAAGAACAAGATGAACATGCAGCAGGTAATTCAAATTTTAAGAGCCTCATTTGACATCATGATAAGTKATCTTCAACTCTGTAATTTGTACAAGTGCCACCAGAGAAAGACAAATGCTTTTCAAAACCATTTGGACTCTGCTTGAAATASAGGAGACCTGGCAAGTGAACCTTTCCCCTAAAAAAATAAATCACAAACCACTGCAGCAAAATCAAGCAGCAGACTAAAACCTGATCTAAGAGCAAGCCAGGAGAGACCCAGGGAGAGAAATACGTGATGATAAGGGAGACTTAGAGTAACAGGGATAAAATTGACTTCTAGCCATTACTCAATCTCCAGATCTATTTCCACATTATCTGCCCTTAACTTCTTGGAGATCAAAAGAAATTCTAAATACCTGGCATGGTACAGAAGCAATGTGGGAAACTTCATCACAGATATCTACAGATGAGAGAATCTCTGGAATTACAGACCCTAGAAGCTATAGATGGGTGTCATTGAGGCTGTTCCTGGAATCACTTGGGTTAAATCAGAGAATGTGAATTTCAAGGAGCTGGAATTATCCTGATCAGGGCCTGGCATGTTCATGTAGCACGACCAGGGGACACTGTACCAAGGCAAGCAATTGAGAGGGAGAGAGTATAGAACGGACAAAAATGTAAAGCAGAATATGTGAGTACTTTGGGGTCACCCTGATAAGACATGAAAAACTCATATCCTGTAAATTCACATTTATTTTGTTTTTAACTCCCTGRTCTAAATCATTTTAATGCCTAGACCTGCTCCAAACATCTGTTGCAGCCTGGCTTTGCCTCCATTTTCCCAAATGTCAAATGAAATAATGCTCYTAATCCTCTCCAGTAAGATGAAATATTTGAATACCAGCAGAAGAGTCCTTGGGCCTCCTGGCCACCATCACCACTAGAAGAGATGACAGCAAAGCAGAGAACTTCTTTCCCTGGGAAAAGAAGTTTTGAGAGCCTTCAAGAGTAACAGCCAAGAGGATTCTGTCCTATATACACAGATTCACCTGTTTTTTTGATCTTAAGCACAGCCCCCCTGCTCCCCTGCCCCAAGGGAGTGCAAGGACAGCAAGTGCAGACAAGAAGACACAAGTCCAGATACCTTTGGTGTAAAGATCAAACTTACGAGCAAGGAAAACATCACATGAGACATTCACATCTCCTACAGAGCCCATTTCCATTTCTAAGGGAACAGRAAGGCTGACAGCCCCTTCACTTAACCCACAGATGCCAAGAGAYGGTTCTGCTTCTTGCTCTTTGTACTGCTTTCCAGTAAAAAACCAGGCAAAGGCCATTTCTTTCCTGCTGTGTGGATCCAGTTAACACTGTGAGTCTGGAGCTCCTCCTCTGCTCTGTCAGCACACAGGGGGCTGGAAAAGCACAGTGACAGAGGCTCATCCATGTGGGGATGAGTGTCAGGACAGAAAGTACTGCGGGGAGCCAGCGAGCAGCAGGCAGGAAACACTGCATGGAATCACGTCCCCAGGAATCTCTGTGAGTTGAAATCAGAGCCTGTTATTAATCTACCCAGACACTGAGACCCAGGAGCTGGAGTAAATCCGATTAAATTCCCACTGTACCGATGGCTAGAAGCCAAGCAGGTCTTTCTTTTCTTTTGGATGGTAACCCAAAGGATATTTCTGTCTGCTTCACTAAGTAAACAAACTGCTTTAAAACAAAAGAAAAAAAAAAAACAAAAACCAAGAGATCAAAAATAATCAGGTGAATTTTAGGAGGGCAGTAAGGTCCTTTGAGATGCAACCCAAAGGGAGAAGATTGGAGGGGCTACAGTAGTGATGGAGAAAGCAGTCCTCCTCTACCCTTCCAACGTGGGATAGAAGGAGTCCTTGAACAGATTAAAGATGGCTACACAGGGGTTAAAAGCAAATCTTTGCCGTGGGGACTTTTGCAAAGCACAGGACAAGTAAACAAAGCAGAACTTAAAGAAGAATAATCCCATTACACCGGGACAATAGAGAAGAAAAAAGAACCAGCCCTGGATTATTTAGGAGAGCTAAGTTTTTCAATTCTCAGAAGCTGAACAGAAGCCGAGCAGAGTGACACACTGACAAAGTGACCAAGGAGCTCTATCCTCCCCGCCCCAACCACAAGCTCAGCACCCTGCAAGCACAGCTGAAACTCTGATAAGAAACTACTGAATGCTCCTTACCTGCCCTGGCCTTGACGGCTCTGGTGTTTGCCAAAGCTCTTTGCAAAAGACCAAAAAAAAAAAAAAAAAAAAAAAAAAAAAAAAAAAAAAAAAAAAAAAGGAAAAGAAGGAAAAGGAGAAAGAAAAAGATAAATGCAAAAGACCAAAAAAAAAAAAAAAAAAAAAAAAAAAAAAAAACAACCTAAAAAAAAAAAAAAAGGAAAAAAAAAAAAAAAAAAAAAAAAAAAAAAACAAAACAAAAAAACAAACCAAAAAAAAAAAAAAAGGAAAAAAAAAAATCAAAGCTAAACAACAAAAGCACAACACAGAGATGTTCCTTAAAAGCCAACAGCAACACACATCAGCTGCCAGCCAAGCAGATCTTCCACGAGACGAGATTTAAGGCACGTTTCACTTTCCCTGTCAAGGRAGACGATTTCCGAGACTTCTTAAAAAGACATCAATTCGGGTTAAAACAATTGAAATAAACCAAAACGTATCAGCACTTYAAAGGTTAACGGCCTCTGCTGAACAACATGCGTTTATCCAACCACGTCCTAGAGTAGTTTTTTCAGCCCCGAGACCAATGAGCACAGCTAAGAGGAGGGCCTTGGGATGGTGGAGAGGCTGAGTTACCCCCTCCCCTCTGCCTTCCCTCTCTCCACCGCCCCCTCCTTTTTTTCCCCTCTCTCTCTCTCTTTTTTTTTTTTCCTTAGTTTAGTAAATTAATGCAGCAAGAAACTCCCAAGATCTGGCGAGTCCTAGCAGGGGAGAGAGGGCAGAGGGGAAATGAGATGCATTAGGAGGACACTGAGCCACTTTCTTTCCGAGCACAATGGAAGTGCTTCCCAAGAAACTTCCCCTTCGCTCCCCTCCGCTCTAGCCCTGAGCAATGGGACACCTTCCCTACAGCAGCAATAACTTATTCGGGAGGAAAATAGCCCAGGAAGCAGGAATCAACAGCAGCCACACGGCGGGCAGGAAAGCGACACAACCGGGACTGCAGCACGGCTCCACACTGACAAATYCCTGTGGATGTAATTAGGAAGACACCCCGGCTAGCAGCGGAGATTAAACCCTGGGTCGTCGAGGGTCGCCGTCCCCCACTCCCATCTCACCCCCAGCACCCTGATGGCAAACCTACACCCGCTGCGTCCGCCCGTGTCGCCAGCCTGATGTCCGGAGCGACATCCCGCTGAAGGGAGCTTTCGGCGCGGGCAGCCCGGAGCTCCGGCCCCGAGCGGCACTGCAGTGGCGGTGGCGGGGGCACCGGCGGAGGAGGGACGAGCCGAGGCGGCGGCGGAGCGGAGCCGGCGCTGTCCGCGGTGCTGAGCGGGGCGCACCGGGCGCTGTCCGCGGTGCTGAGCGGGGCGCACCGGGCGGTGCTGAGCGGAGCCGCCCGCCCGCGCCCCGGCCCCGCCGGGGGTGTTTCGCTTCCCCCACCGATTCTCCCCCAAGTGCCGGGTTACTTTATTGGCCAACCCCACCGGCCCACCCCTCAGTACAAAAAAAAAAAAAAAAAAAAAACCAACAGCGAGAGCTGGAAAAATGTGCAACGTCAACGCGCTCGGAGTCTACGTGTGGGAGACGATCGTTTTCTTCAGGTAAGGCTCCGCTTTTCGGGAGGAGCGCGGCGGGGCTGGAGCGCCGTGCCCAGCCCAGCTCGGGGGGCAGCCCCTGGGCACGGCGGCGGTCCCCTGCCCCCAGCTGCCCTGTCGCCTCCCCTCGGTCCCCCGGGCTGGTGTCGCACAGCCCTGGGCTCGGGACGTTCCGAGGCTCTGGGAGTTACTCCGTTTAATTAGCACCGCAATCGYGCTAACCGCAGTGCTGAAAACACCGACCCCGGCTGCTTGCAAAGTGACAGCTAGTGGCGGCTGGCAATGCTGCACTTGAATTTGCCCGGGTAAATATCCCCACGTCGCCCCCTCCCCATCCTCAGACTGCAGGTGAGTTCCGTGGGATGCTTTCACTGCTTGCCTCTGAGGGCTCATCCTCTATCCTCAGCTGGCTGTGTCTAAAGTCACTGAAAGCAAAGMATTTTCTCCTTCCTTCCCAACTTCTTTTTTTTCTTTCATGTTGTTTTGACTATTCTTTCTGTGCAGAATCTAAAYGAAAGCCAAAGGGGAGGCGGGGGAGCTTTTTTCACTTGTGCCCATTATCACCCAGCTGCATTTTGACTCTGGTTTAGACGTGTTCTGTTTCTCATTAAGGCTAAGATAGAAGGAACAGCTTTAGTTTTAAAGAATTGTTTCTTGCCCATCTAYCCTTGTAGTGCTTTTATTAAATGGACAAAAAAAATACTGGAAGGTAAAAGCTTCTATATTTCAATGAAAAATGCAGCCTGCTGTAGCAAGTGAGAGATGCCAGATACCAGCAATAGGAGAAAAAAAACTCTGTTTCATGGCCTGAACTTGCTCATCAGTCTCAGCTTTCATTTCAGTTTGTGGTGCTTACTTCTGTGTTTTGCCAAGTCTCATCTTACATTAGTTTAATGTGAAAACACAGACATTGTTTGCATACACATCACTGGCATAATACTTACTATTTTACGAACGCAGTAGCAGACCTGCTGATACTGGCCAGACTTGGAGCTAACGYTCTCTTTCCTATTGAGCACAAAAGTCTTTCTAGGCATAAAAAYTGGAATATTCCCACTTTCTTCTGCAATTCCACAGAAATTCAGAGAGAGCAAGATTGTTTCACTAACTCAAAGCAGGAAATGTTTACGTTAGGTAAACCAAAAAATAAGTTCTAGAAATAACTAAAACCACCACTAAAACCGCCAATCTCTGAGAAGCAATGGCCAACAACCAACACTTCAGAGCCATCCTTTCTCATCTGAGTCACAAGTGTATTGCATCCCTTCACAACGGACTGAGGTGGGCTGAAAGGGAGCAAATAAACTCTGAGATAAACAATGGTGGAGCATTGGGTTAAAAAAAGCAAACAAACAAGACTATAAAACACAAACAGCAGAAAGCAAAAGGAAAATCAAATAAATGAAAAAAAAAAGAGTGTTTGCAGGCTTGTATTTGTTATGGCCCTGGTACTGAAGCTTCTGTCTGGGTCTCCTCTGGGATGCACACTCGTCCTGCAGACYCTGCTCATGCTTGTGCTTCACAGAACACGTGTGAGCACTGACAGGTTCCCAGCACATCAATCACAGTCCTGGACATTCAAACCCCTGGTAAACCACTCACCTCAGAATCTAATGCAAAGGTTTGTAATGCTATGAATTATACACAGACATTTGTGATATTACATCATATTGCATACAAAAGGTATTTCTGGAACTTTAATTTTCCCAAAATCAACATTTGAGAATGTTTGGAAATGCTTTAATTCAGTTAGAGGGAAAGGACAAAATCCAATTAGTTTATACACTGCAATCATTTTTGAAAGAGGACAAAAAAAATACCAAAGAAACAAAACAAAACAATCGGTAATTCCTGCTCAGAACTAGCTCTACGCAATGTTTTTCCTTCTTTCTATCCCATTTTGTGTTATGTGTTCAATTTATTACAGGCCAAAAATCTATCAGCCTTTCTGGTCCAGGAATAGCTTTGCTATTTCAGTTCAGTAAGGGAAGTTTATTAATTAACAATCATTCATAAATCTTGTGTGTAAATTACTCCTACACTCAGTCATACACAATGTTTAACAAACTCAAAGCTGATAATCCAATAATCCWTAAGAGAAGTATGCATTGCTTTCAATTACAGAGTGCACCATGCTTTAYTGTCAGCCTGTCTGAAACATTCTGGAAAGAGAATCCATTATGTGTTAGCACTTATACCACACAAATATTTTAAAAAATAATAAAATGTAATGTTCCAAGGAAAATTATACACAGCCAATACAAGAAAATAAGCCAATATAGGAAATAAGGCTAGATTTGTTGCTTAACAAAAATGTCCTCCACCAGCCTTTTAAGAAACAAGACTCTATGGGAAAGAGTAACAGCTGGTGTGTGGATGCAAACATTATGGTATTGCCAATATGATATTTGTTTCTGTTACAGTTGGGGTGTTTTAGAAGGAATTTGTGAAATGYGGCTTATTCTGACATGCCTTTCTTTATGGAAGAGCACTTCCCATCCTGCTACCTGCCTCCTCAGACTGCAGTCACTTAGCTGTGACTAAGGCATTTACTGGGAACTTGGACAGAGGCAGGGATGGGAGCTGCACTGGGGTGGGAGATGAAGASAGCTTGTTTGACCAAGCTGTCCTTAAAGGTATCTAGTTAAAGTGCTAGTGCTTTAAAACAAATTGGACAGTTTGAGACAATATTGGGCACAGGGATTTCCAGATGTCCTGCTGATATCTGTGGAGACATTTACAATCAATCATTCTCCCAAAGTCTAGCTGCAAACACTGAATGTTCAGTYGTGAATTCCTTCACGCAGAACAAAATGCTCCCTTATCCCGTGATGATCTTGCCTGGACTTTCTGTTGTACCATYAAATTTTAATAGCTGTAATGGTCCAGAAACACCACTGCATAAGCTGGAGGTAGGAATKCACCTTGTACAAATTAGGAGATAAGAGATGCCCTAGAAATGACACCTTACCCAGCTGGGCACTGTCCTGTGAGGCTTTGAAAATCTCTGGGCCTGATTTTTGTCCTAATATCAGCAATCAGCAGCACGACCTTCATGACTCAAGATTGAAGTTAGCCCCTCCTGAACAACAATCTGTCAGCAAGCAGGAGTGATTCAAGGCAACTGCTCCAAGTGAGTCACAGGCTAAAAGTTGCTGCCAGCCTCAGTCCCTATTGGATTGCTCCAACTGGCGTGTTTGTATTCCCTCCTGTCAGTAACAGAGCTCTTCATTGCCAGTTTTTAAAACAACAGGAATGAGAACGTGATGCCTCAACTTTGTGGGGAGGAAAAAAAAACCAAAACAAAGCAATAAACTTTCTCCTAAAACAGTCTTGGCAYGTAAAGGGGGTGATTGGAGAGCTGCTGGGTTCATTCCTTGAAAATACCAGAAGARAAAATGCAGGAGAAGAAAAAGAATAACCTGCACCATATCTGTAAGGCTCCTGCTATAGCTCTGCAGTGACAGGTTACATTAAAGAGCTGCCAGTAAGTAAAGCCTTAACCAGAGCCTTCCAGAGCCACAAGATAAACAAGGTAACAGATAGTCTCAATAGTTACAGAATATTTGCCCTTTGCTAACTAAAATCTACCAGAAGTTGTGCCTTACGACCTGTTGTGCCCCTGCAGAGTCCGTCATATTCATGAAATAAAAATAATTTAGAAAAGTCTGGGACCAGATGGCTCTAAGGATACTCTTTGGCTGGTTTTGGTCTGCAACCTTTAATAGCCCCATTAGAGACTCTGCTAAAAGGGTTACCCAGCCAGGGTTTGAAAATGTGAYGATGCAGACAATTCTAGAAACTCTTATAAATCATTCTGTAAAGAAAGATTAATTTGGTGTCATTGCAGTAAAAGCACAAAATGTCTGGGACCCTGCTGTCTGCAGGGACTTTGATCCATCCATCCTGACTCCTGCATTTTAGACAAGACAAATCAAGGTAAATTATGTGAAATATTTTCTATCAGTCTGGGCTTAACCTCCTGCAAACAGCTGCCTTAAACAACTCCAGCCCTGCTCTKTGGATGGTTCAGAGCAAAAGACAAGGCTCCACAAATGTCTGGAAAAAAAACCCACCCTTTTCTTCCACTGTCAGTTATGTACAAAGAGCAGGAGAGCCCTATATAGCCAACTTGCTTAACAAAATCATTGCAAGGAACGTTGCAGTTTCTCACATGGACTAATTAAATATCCTTGGCCTCTGAGGCACTGGTGCTGAGCGAATTTTAGGTAATGTAGGCTGGCTGTCCACCTTGGCTTGCTCTGATCATTACCCCACACTGCAGCAGTCCCACTGGCAGAACAGAGATTTACTGCTCAAATACCTGAGAGGAGCTGCTTCTGGGAAGRGATCGAGATGTGGAGGGAATGGTCAGACCCTGCCCTTACAAATAAAGGCACTACAGAGACTTCCTTCAAAAACAACAACTTAGGAATGGAAATTCTCATTCCCCTTCGCCCATGAGGGGTGTTGGAGACCCTTAGCTAGGCAGCAAGTCAGCAGCAAAGGGTCCTGTGACTTTGAGTGTCCCAGATTCAACAGCACAGGAAAAGGCTYGGGAAGTTCACTCTGCTGCTGACCGAGTGATTCCAGCCAGAAAGGAAAGCTCTCGTAAGCAACAGCACAGGGCAGCTCCCCCTGGYCCTGGGCAAACACGTCCCTTGTCAGCTTATGAAATTCATCTCACCACATCCTCACRGGCTGACCTGGATAGAAAAAGATCCCAACATCTGATTTAAGAAGTTAATCAATGTCCAAAATTAAATTACTTTATTATCCCAGCGCTGAGCAGCAATCATTCATCTGTAATGGAAAACCAGCAGACAGGCCTGTTCTCATTTCATCCCAGCATRCAGGTTAAAAGGACTCTCCAAATTCCGGTGTCAAGAACAAGATGTCAGACCACCTAATGAATATAATTGCTATTTAGGCATTGATGAAAGACAAGGGTCTTAAAAAAATAAATCATGCTTTAAAAATTACAACATCCAAATCAAACTCACAACATTTAATTATGTCAAATCACATCACCTATTCTCACTTGCTTATTTTCCTTAACCTGGAGCTTTTCTGAGATCYCAAAGTGATCAGTGTTAAGACAACAGATAGGCCTGTTAAAAAATTATGACTTCCATCTGGTTTATCTGCCTGTATCAGCTCTCACTGTTGTGGCACATTAAATCAAAGTTTCRCTATTTCCAGTAAATTACCCTTTTGCTCTCATTACCTGGCCCACTTCTACTGACCTTTATCTATCAGAAAGAGCACAAATCATTGTTATTCTTGCAAACTATGGTTATGCTTGTGCACTTCACACCTTTCAAAAGAAAGGATTCATAAGATTTAAAAGCTAAAAATGTCATGGCAGCACACCCTCCCCAACATGGATTGAATCAAATGTTTTGATCAAATGTTAAGAAAAAAAAGTAATTACAAGAACTTTTGATAGTTTTAGTTTGGGAAAAAAATCCAACAAAATTACAAAAACCCCAACCAAAAACACACCAAAACCCAACACCAACTTGGGATAAACAAAGCAAAACAGAATGAGAGGAGCAGGAATTCCTCCTGCAAGGCACTGGAAGGATCATTAGCAGCCATGRCCAGACAACTCAACACCAAACTCTYTGKCTGCTGAYTGCCAGACCTACTTGCACAGACCAGGAAAGAGCAATTTTTGCATTGCACKTGGTAAATAAAATATTGCTAGTTCAGCTGGTCAGGTCCCTTTAATGAGACAAAATAATTTACCGGTTTCTTTCTCTCAGCTTTTCCCCAAAAGTATCCAAACAATTTATGTTTGTGTTTACAGAGTCAGACAGAACAGAAACTCCAGAGGAGGTGGTTTGCACTGGGATCTCTTAGCCAAGATTGGTGCAAAATGTTACCATTCCCTTCCCCTCTTGGGAAAGTGCTGATGCAGCCCAACTGGTCTGGTCCTGCACACTTTGGTCCCACCTGTGCTCGCGATCACATACACACCTCCGAGCTGCTCTTAAATCTCTCTGATGCTCCAAGAGATTAATGTACAAAAACTGAAAAAATCTGAAAATTATTTGTCCTTCCCTGAGCAAGGCCAAAGCCGAGAGGGGGCCTGCAGAGAACAGAAATAGATGGGGGCAGATGCACCCATCGTTTACAAGAGCTGAGCTCTCCCCATTGTGCTGACAGCCCATCCATACAATGCACCACCGTGAGCTGCTGATTTGGGGGCTGCACCACATCTGGCTGGTGCATAGGCACAGCTGGCATCCTGTAAATACAGCCCTGCTGGATCAAAGTGCCAGCAGRAGAGCAGGAGAAATCTTAATTGACCAAATTCCATGAAATTTGGATTTTGAGAGGGAGGGGAAAACAAAGGAACACACTTTCGCACCCCTGCCTTCCTTTTGATTTCTCCCTCTTCACCCTTCCATGGAGCTCACAGCCTACTAGGAAAAAAAAAGGGGGGAAAAAAAGCCAAAACACCCAAGCAGCTTAGCAGACAGCTAGGGAGCCCTCTTGTTTTTATCAGTGCCTCACTGTGGGGTGGGTGAAGAGGGAACAGAGCACCAGGGGCTGCCAAGACCAGGAGTGTCGCATGCCTGGAACAGCAGGGCTTGCAGTGCCATCAATCATCCCCGGGCTGCCTCCAGAGCAGAGCTGCCGCCAGCAGCTCCCCTCACCCTGCCAGCGGGGCTGCGACCACTCGCCCAGAATGCAAATCCCGTCCCCCAGCCCCGGCAGGGCCGSAGCAAACACACAAATCAATTAAACAGCAGCACAAGTGGGATCGGGGTGGATCGCGCCTCTACCACGCGCGCCTGGCTCGGCAGCAAAACGCAGCCGAGCCAAGATTCATGCAGAATATACAAACAAAATCATGTTTTTCTCACCTTTATGTTTTTTCCTCCGATTTTGTTGTTATTCTTTTATTTCAGCTGATGCCAGTAAAAAGATGCATTGTATAAAGCCTTGAGCAMAGACCCCTCCTCCCATCCTTTGTGGGGCTGTTATAAAACCCGAGAGCTTGCAAGGGCCAGCCGTTATTAGCACCATTTAGAAAACCTTAGATCCAAATGTCCTTGCTGGTGCCAAGAGTGCCTGTGCAAGGTGGGTTCAGTCCCCATTACAGCAGGATGTGTTCACCACAGGTATTATCCCAGTGGGGAGTGGAGAAGCTGAGGGWTCCTGGGTGAGGAACATAAGAACTGTAAAGACAGGTTGTGGGCAAAAAAAAGTGACTTTCTTTGGGGTACGTTTACAATTCTGTCCCTGTTCACTCCCAGGGCTTTCACCCTCTGGAAGCACCACTGAGCAGGGCAATAGCTGCTGCCACACACACACAGACCACAGAATTCTTTCCCAAGGTCTCCCAAGATCTCATTTACAAACAGAAATGTGTGCATCCCACCTCTCCTGCCACCCCCCRTGCCTGGGAATTGCAAGCATTGTCCAGCTTCCAGCCCCATCCATCACACCCTGACACCGAGCTWTGGGCTTTGAAATCATCTCCCAGCAGTGAGGCTGACAAAGCAGCAGCCTCATCAAACACAACTTGCTCTTCTGCACCAGGGTTGAAAAGACAGAGTTTGTTTTGTCAGGGAGCTGAAGAAACCAAAGTCAGAGGGCAGCTGGAGTGAGGAGGAGAAAATCCCTCCTGGGCAGGGGACCCAGGGCTTAGCCATTCATTCCAGAAGTTACATTTGATTATTGCTCATGAATAAACTGATGAATTACATGAGGAATTACAGATGRCACAAAGGGAACATTCAACTCGAGCAGGGTATTTGTGTTGCAATGACAACAACCAATTCCATCAGAAAACATCAGCACAAGGGCTCTCATCACACAACTCATTTTACACACCATGAAATACATCAGAAAACCCCAGTTTTACCACAGGACCCACAGTTTTGTAGGTAGGCTACACAGGTTAGCTCAGGAGACCTTTTCAAAGGATCTGCAGTGAAAAGTTCCATTTCAGAAGATAAAACCCATCATCACTCTGCACTGCATCTCACATCTCTTTTAAAAGAATTCTATTCATACCCCTTCTGATTTAGCAAAAAAAAAAAAAAAAAAAAAAAAAAAAAAAAAAAAAGTTACAATATCCTTACTTAATCTTAACGAGCAGCATAAATCCTTAAACTAAAACTAATTTTTAAAAAGCTGCCGTAGCGAGCTATTTGAACTGATGAAAACGCGCCTGAGAGCTCGACTGCAGAGCTATAGATAGAAGAGCATCCACAATTTCTCGTAATTCTCTGACACTTGTCTGGTCTGTGATCTAAAACCCTCTGACGTCAATTGAGGTTCCCATTGCAGCTCTCCATCCAAACACTAAATCAGGAGAACATCAGTAAAGAGAATATTCTTACCTAGATKATGAAGTTTCATCTTGTAAAGACATTTTCCCACTTCATTTTCTGCCTTCAGGAGGGCTGTTTATGCACGGCTTTGAATTTCTGACTAGCCCCCCTGACTTTAAAAGGAATATTCAGTGTGTGTGTGTGAAGTTACAGACACATGCTTTTGTCTTTGCAAGGATGCTTTTCCCCTTTGCTTTTCAACAGAAAAAAAAGCAATTATAACTTTATATTTTTGTAAGCCTCTCAGTATATGCACAAGTGATGAGAGCCAGTGTTTGCTGGGTTTATTTCACAAACAATTAAAACCTGAACTTTGACTTGTGCTTCTCCATTTTTAGAACTGTTTTCAAACCTGTCTCATTAATTTAGGATCATACATCTCCAGAAAGTCACTACGTGTGCTCCAACAGCTGTAGATGCTTCTGGAAGAGGGAATAGTTGAGAAAGTCRGTAGAGAGATTGCCTGTGGCTCAAAAATTAATTTATCACTTTTTTTTAAAATATGTGGTAAGCAAGAGTGACCACACAACAACAAACCTTACGAAAAGCAGCAGCCCAGAACAAAACTGAGCACAATTCCCATGCAATTTATCGGTSCCCCTGTGCTCTTCCCATCTCAAGCATACACAATATGCAGATTTCTCCTCCCCCCAGCCAATTGTCTAGTCATTTATTATTTTCCTATTGCTCTGTCCAGGCAGCGTCAGCAAATGTTCCAAGTGCTGGTGTCTTTCCATAGAGTTAATCAGTGTAATTGGGATGGTTTATCGTTCTGGACAGAGTGTTTTGCCATATGGCATAGGAGCCATGGGCTGCAGGAGCATGGCAGTGGAGCACAGACACGGGAATGCTGCAGTCTGAAGAGATTTTTCTCACTCCTGTAAAGTTTTTACAGCTTTCCCTGGGTGAGAACGATCACAGAGGGTTAAATCCCTGAGATCCATAAGAAAGTGCCTCCCAGCTCCTCTCCTCTGCACAGCCACAGGGACCAGTGGCAACATGGGCTGTCCAAAACGTTTGAGAGTGTTTTGGGATCCTTTGGGTTAAAACTTTAACTGATTACATCCTGTACTTACTGCAATGCAGTTACTTCTGGTGCAAGAGCAAGAACTGGTYTAAAGAGCTCACAGCAACCGAGCACAGGCATCCAGGACAGAGATATTTAACAAACCTTCTCTTTCTTTCCTGTCCCCATCCTCCTGTCAGGAATGGAGACAAATAATAGCTCATTGCCCATTTCTTTCTCAGAGTGAAATCTCCTCACAGGTTCTCAATTTCCRTATTTCTCCAGTCTCACTGGACACATCTGCTTTCCTATCCCATTCCAACATCCAGGCCTGCTCCCTGCCTCTGAATTAAGAAAACAACCMAGTCCAAATTCTCTCCCCGACTCTGAGAATTAACTTTTAAATTCCCCCCAGCACCCACTGGGTGTAACAGTGCCCAGGGCTGTAACATGCCAAGGGATTGAGATCACTTCTGTGCAGCCAGCACATGTGTAACACTCACAGCTCTTTCTGCTCAGCACCATGACCAGCCAAAAACTCAGTATTGGGGCTCTCTTCTCTCCCACACAACTCCACTCTTCTTTCTCCTGCCTGTCTCTACTGCTGCAGGCCAGGAATTCAGACAAGGTGATGGAGAAAAGCACACAGGCAATGAGTTTCATCCTATTTAATTGAATTGCATATCAATATTGATTGTGCTATTAATTTTGATAGTAAATCTAATCATTAAAATAAAAAGTCTGCTTGCARTCTCTGCCAAGGCTTCCCAGCAAGGGTCTGGCAGCATTCCCCTCCTGATAACATGTTGGTGTGCAGACAGAAATAAATGTCTGGGTGCAGAGTTTAGGGCTGCCCTTTTTCTTTTCACCAGGACAATGTGTCCTTCCTGCTGCTGAGGAGATGAGAGAGACAAGACAGCCCCAGCACCAGCATGATCTGAATCCAGGCTGAGCTCTGCTGAGCTCCAGGGTCTGCTCAGGGGTTTCTGTGCCCAGGGAGAGGGTTCAGGAGGAGGAAGGAGAGTTCCCAGGGCAGCAGTAGTTAATAATGGACAGCACAACACCCAGCTGCTGTTCTCTTGGCAGCTGCACCTCTCAGAGCCCGCTGGAGTCAATAAAACTCAGCTGATGGATTCTCCTGCATCCCCAAGCCCCAACCCTGTCCCAACCCTGTCCCTGTCTTTGAAGGCGATGGGGATACAGTTCTTCTGCTCCCCTCAGCCTGCTCAGAGCTGATGGATATGTCCCTCCCCTGGGACATGTACTTACAGAGAACATCGCATTTGAAGGACAAATGCATGAGGAGGCAGCTCACCTGAACACTATTCCAAACACATCCCTGCCAAGGTTTCTGGCTTGCTGCATTTCAAAAATAAAATAAAAAAAAAATAAAAAAAACCTTAAAAACCACTTCAGAAACCTTTGCTGAGCAGCACAGAACCAGGGTAGGGGATCAGGTATCTTCTATTTCCCCAGMCTGCAGAGATCCCACTTCTCTTGAGCCACTATGCAGTGCCTCTTTACCTTCACAGGGACCTGATCTTTCCACATTTTGCAGAGAGATATTTCCTCTGCAAACACTTGTTTTGCAACAGTTTGTTTCTCCTGCCAGACATAATTTTTTACACTCAGAATTAATGATTAACAATTAAATTATTTGACAAGGGAATAGAGGCCCCGTGCTAATTAAATTCCTTCATCACTCCTCTTTGAAAAGCGAAAAAAAAAAAAAAGAAAATATATTTCTCAATATCAGCATTCAGCCAGAGCAGGGCATTTTGTGATGTTGGACTTAATTAGATGGACAACCATGGTCACAACCAAAAAAACACGTATGGAAATGTTGCTCAAGGATCATGCAAATRGAAGGAGGAAGAGGAGGAAACAGACAACTGGAAAGCCAGGAATTGAGTGAACAGACACAGCCAGACTGCAGAAGAGCCACTTTCTAAACCAAATAATAGTTTATAAGAATATACCATGTTTAGCTGAAACAAAATAATGCAGACAGAGTAAACAGTGACAATATAGGCTGGGAAAAGGCAGCAATAGGTGCCCTGCAAAGCCTGGCTGCTCTGTTTTAAGGAATGCAATCCCGAGCTGCTGGGCTGCTCATCTCCATCACCCTCACATCCCAATCGTGGGCTGGACCTCCCGGGGGCTCGGCGGTGTGTGCTTACACACCAGCATTAATATCACAAAAGATTACGCTGGTTCATCGACCCTTTGAAGAGATCCTTCCCATTGTAGCTGCTGTGATGATTGCCTGATGGCACTTTCTCAGCCAGATCCACTAGGGATTACAGCAGCATAAATAAGATAAGCTGCTGTCTGACTGCTATTAAAATGTGCCGAGACGCGCGGCTCAGACAACTCTTACACCACTGCAAACTCCATCCTCGGTGCGTTTGTTACAGGCTTTGCCTCCTTTTGTTTATTCACAGAATAAATCTTCTCCCTGAACARCACAGCAGCCCACGCTAAATTTCCAATTCTCTTCTATTGCCAATAATTTTCAAATTGCTTGGCGATTTCCCTCTCCTGGTCTCTGCTGAGCCAGGAGGCGAACAGTCCTGTGGGACTTTYGAGGGTGTTCTGGAAGGACTAAAGGATGGAGAAAACCCCAGAAAGCTCCCAATGCAGCACATACAGCACTGGTCTGACAGGCCTGGAAAACAGAGAAGGCTGGCAGCTTTTTTTGGGTGCTGCCTGAGCCAAGCTGCCATTGCACAGCTCAAATGTCACGACCAGAGTGAAGATTTTGGGGTTCTGTTAGACAGAATCCATCCACCTAAAGCAGTGGGGTGGATCAGCCCCTCTGTAGCTCCCAGTGGTGTTTTCTACTATTATTTCTAAGCTATAGAGTAGACTCATCTGCCTGCTGGAAAGGCTTTGCTGCTCCCTGTGCACTGCTTCCTTGCTTTTTCTTGTTAAATCCACGGGGATTCTGGTTTTAGGAAAGCATCTAATAACCAAASAGAGGCTGAAGGGAACTCAGAACCCACCATTCCCAGGCCAACAACACACACAGCAGCCAGACAGAGATTTTAAAACACACATCAAGACACTGATGGCATGTGTGGCAGTTTCAGCACATCCCCAAAGGGGCTCCTGTTCACAGGGATGGGCATGAAGYTGCAGAAAGCAGTGGGGCTGTGAGAGGCTGGTCCTCTCCCAGATGTTTCTGAGCTTCAGTTACCCAAAAATACATTTCCAAGCTGGAAGTGAGCCCATGAAATTCATCTACTTGCAACTTCGATGCATCAAAAAAAAATCAGAAAATGGTACCCAAGAAATACAGTCTCACTCAGTGGAAGTGGGGGGAATATATTCAACATAGGCTTTCACACTGAATTTACAGGAAAGATGAGCACCGATTTCTGTGCTTTTCCACCTCATTTTTTAAAACAAATGCCAGGGGAATTGCAGTTTCTAATTATCTTCTTCCACTTAAAGATTATTAGATGCTTATTAGGTTTGTATTGCCTCTCCCCTCCCACACACATTTTCCATTTCCATATACTTCTTCCAGTCTACAGTTAATGAGAAGAAATCAGTGTATTGCACTGTCTGGCATCTTGCTGAAGTGGCAGAAGTTTTTGGTTACCAAGTCRTTTGCTGCTTAATTGAAATCTTTTCTCTGGACTCATTGCCATGCAGACACTCCATTGGAATGCAGTAGTCAAGCCCAGTATTGATTGTCCTCCCACCCCCAGCTTTCTTCTTCTGAGTTTGCAAATCAATTGCACCCTGTTGCTTTCCTTCTATAAACAAATTAAATTAATAAACATCACCCATTCCACAACCCCATTTGCCCCTGGAACACTCTGGTTCTGCTTTGCATGTTTTCTTAGGGCAGAGATGGGGACAAAACAAAAAAGGGGACTCAATTATAGCAAGAGCAAGATCCACAATTTGTCAGGTCACCACCGAGCAGGACGTGCACCAGCCCCTTCAGATATGGCCCAGTGTGGGAGGGGGTTGGGAATACACAAAGGGGTGACTGAAATCTTGGTTTGATGCTCTCACTGGAAGTTGTCTGGAATTCATCTCCTCTCTTCACTGCAGAAATTGAAGTATTTTTAACAATTAAGAATCCAGCGAACATAGAACTCCTTTGCAAATTGCAAAAGGAGCCAGACTGCAGTTGTGAGTTTGCAGGATTGAAAACCAAGGCTTGGCAAGCCATCACTGCTGACACCAGAAAAGAAAGTCAATGCAATGCAGGTTACCAGATTCCTGATTTTGAAATTATGYACCCAAACACTGTTGAATCCCATCTGATTTTTAAAGTTCTGAGGAAMAAAATGGTCCAAAATGCTCTTTTCAAAATAACAGCTGTGTCTTCGGGGTTTCAGCTCAAACTTGTGTTGGATGAACTGGTCTTTGGGGGCAGGATCACATTAATACCATGCATCATTATAGTACCAAATTCTTCCCAAAAGATTTTTTAACAGTGTTTAGTCCTTCTCCTGCAGGTTTGACTACTGCAAAACTTCCCAAGGTCTCATACTGTTAGAGGACTCTGCTGTCATTTGTGTGGATTTGTGTAGCCAAATATCTCGTGCCTGTAGCAAACTTCCAGCTGTACTGTCAGGGGCTCCTCACTGTTCCCACACATCTTTTGTATGGTAAAAAATCCAAGAGTTTTGCAAAGTGCGAAGGAATGGCCTCACTTCCTCCTGAGCAGCTTCTTTTGGCTCATTTTACATTTGCACTGCAAAGCTTCCTGCAGGCTTTACCCAGCACCAGGCACYYGARCCCACAGGCAGGCACAGCTCTCACCCTAAGAACATTGCATAGGTGATTTTGGAGATTTTTTGGCTAACCAAGGCAATTTTACTCAACACTTTCAGCCTGGGAAGAGACTGGGTTTGAGTAGAAACCAGAGGGAAGGTGCTGAATGGTGYCTGTTCCTGTCTATGAAGTCAAATCTCCCTGCAAAGCAGAGAATGAGCACTGGAAATCAAGGGTCACTTGTTCCTGTGTGGATGGCAAAAACAGACTTCCTAAGCGTGAATCATCACTCTGCAAATCTTGCAGACTCCCATCAAGTCAGTAGCCACATTGTCAGCCATAGGTTTTTCTCTCCTACAAATTAATCCACGGTTTCACTCCTACTGCCCCAGAGGCCATACAGATCCCAGAAAGATTCCATTTCCTTTCATCTTCAACCCAACACGAGTGTAATTTCAGGATCACACTCCAGCCCGTGGTGCTGTGTTGAACCCAGACCCTGCATTGCAGGTACCAACAGCAAAGGCTGGGCTGATCAGCAAAACCACCTCTCAAGCCCACAGCCCCAAAGGCTCTGCACGAGCTGTGTCACCACGTGATGCTCATTTAAACATCAAATTCCAGATTTCTCTGATCCTACCTGCCTTTTGGAAAATCATCCTGCCAGAGTACTGAATATGCTCCTTGCTATTTGCCCTGTAATTAAGCAGTAATTGCTGCCCAAGGCTAATCTCAGAGTGTATTTTACCTGTGGAGCTCAGCAGCAGAGTTCACATTTGTAATTTAGTGGCACGCCGAGGAGCTGTACCTAAACTCACAAAAGGATTTTCACTACTCATCATCTCTCTTCGACTTTGGTGGCAGCTGGGATTCTGTATTTGGAGATGTTTGGGCTGGGCAAACAAATTAGCCGAGACCAGCCTCATTAGGAATTCACATGGGTACCCATCCTGCCTCAGCAGGAATAAGATGCTGACTGCTCTGTTTCTGGACCCCAAACCCTCCCCAGCACGGGATACACACTGAAACCTCCTCTTTATTTYTACTTGTGCAGCCTGGCAGCCTCCAAGGAAGCTGAAGCAGCAGCTCGATCTGCCCCCAAACCCATGTCTCCTTCYGATTTCTTGGATAAGCTGATGGGGMGAACTTCAGGATAYGATGCCAGGATCAGACCAAATTTTAAAGGTATGCAAAAACCCAGCTTTATTTCTTTTTGGCACTGAAAAATGCATGCAATCCTCCTTAATATCTCCCTAAGTCCATATGGAATATTAATATTTATGTTCTTATGAAGTATGTATTATAATATTTGGCACACGGATCCCCGTAGATGCCTGGAAAGACATCGGCAAATGTCTGTTCAGAGCGGAAACAAGCTTGTAAGAACTTTACACACAGGAAACACCAGGTCCCCYAATCTCTGCTTGAATATAGGGATGAGGATCATGCCAAACCAAGCAGTGACTGGCAGGGAGCTGAGAACCTTAAAGGTTAAGATAAAATCTCCAACTTCCCTTTCCCCTACAGTCACTGCCCACAGCACCTGCTAAAGGCAGGCAGTGCTCCCCCTTACACAAGGGCAGTGTCTCCCACCAGCTCCAAAAAAATCCCCCAAGATTCCAGGGGCAGCCCAAACCATCCCTGTCCCCCATAGTAAAGGGATCTTGCACCCAGAACTGCTCCATTGTTTCACTCTCCCAGTCCACCCCATACTCCATGGCAGTCAAAAGTACAGAATCAGGCCCTGGTAGAGGCAGCAAAACTTCTCTTTTCTCCTCTAAACACCTCTTCCAGCAAGGGTGGGGTTTGGAGTTTTGGGATGGAGTTTTTGGATGGCTCTTTCAGCCTGGTCTAATGGAAGATGTCCCTGCACATGGCAGAGAGGTTGGAACCAGAGGATCTTTAAGGGCCCTTCCAGCTCAAACCATTCTATGATTCTTTTGCTTTCCTTTTTAACTGAACTCACTTTCCCAGAGCTCTTTGGCCTCGAATCACACCCAGAGATAAAGCAGGACCTGCCMCTCTCAGACACTGCCCAGCCATTTCCAATGCTCATTTTGCTCACTTCTTTTGTTTCCTGCAACCAGTTCCCTCTSCCCTGGAGCCACTGGCAGGGCTGGCACAGGAATCCCAGGACCCATTAATCACAGTGACAGCACCAGGCACCCAGCTTCAAACAACAAGCTCTGTACTGGGTTTTAAACCCAAAGAAAGTTGGCAACCCTGTGTCCCTGTAACCAACCAGGCAACAGAGGACATTGCAGTTCTCATCCAAATCATAAAGAGTTAAAAAACCACCCTTCAAACCTGCCTACCACTAAATTATGCATACACACAAATTAAACTTTAATATTTAATGAAATGTGTACATTCACTTCCTGCTGAAGGCAGCTGTATTGCATTTTTATTTGAGATAATTTAATTTCAGTTTTATTTCAATGAACTACACCTTCCCCTCAGGGCAGTTTTGCTGGCTTAGCCTCCCACACATAAATCAGGCTCCAATTTATATGGGAGGCATAGGAGGTGTTTTACAGAGCTTGGGGTTGTAGCTCTCAAASCACATCATTTAAATTAACTGCAGTAACTCATAAGGACATTTTAATTGCTTAGATCTAAATGAAAATAATACCAAAGATCCATATCAGATTGATTTTTGGGGAGGGGAAGATTAACAAAAAGAAGATTGCAGCTTTTCCATAARTGCTGTAAAGCCTGGATTTAACAGGATTCACATTCTGAGAACAAAGAAGCAGTATTTGGGTTTTGATTTAAGTTGGAGGATGATGRAGTCAGCAGCTCAGGCAGGGACTGAGAGGARCCTGGCAGGCTTTGGGCAGGGAATGTCTCACCCAGGCTGTGCCCTGATCCCTGCTGCTGGAAAACTGAAAAAAATTCCTTCAGCTGGATCCGTGCATGGAGGTGGAATATTTCAGTGGTGGGCAGGGAATTTTCTAGAGCCTCTCACAAGCTAAAAAAAAAAACAAAACAAAACAAAAGCTACCAAATCCTGCAGGGAGCTCATGAYTCCCCTTAGACACACTGGGAAGAGCTCAGAGCTTCAAGAGGAGCTGGGCTGCCCCAAGGAATCCTCACATGCACAGGACCAAACCCATTCCTCACTCAGCTTCACRTCAGCACTGGATTAGGGGGACCAAAATATTCCAGATCTGTCAGAGTCTTGAGCACATGCAGCCATCCAGGAGATCTGCTCAGTATTTTTCTTACATTGTGCCCTTTGGGAGGGGAATCACATGTASAATGACCTTTTATGTGGTTCATGAATGGAACCAGAACAGAAAACAAATCCTCCTGAGCTCAGTGGAAAACACGACAGAAAGGTTAAAACAAGCACTAAAGGCTGATAACTGTGTGCTTTAAGCTGCTGGATAGACTTTTGGATAAGAGGGGTTGGTGAAAGCAGGGAAAAAAATACAATTTAGTGTCTGATAGCTCAAGCCATGCCAATGTTTAACAGCGTGGAGAAAGATGCACAGATTGAACAGAGTGAGATGCTGCTGAGCTGGCAGTGGTTGTCTGAGGGCTGGGGAGACAGCAGCCTGCTCAGATTGCCTGGGAMTCACACCAAGAAAACCCCAGCAGAGAGCATCACTGCAGGGGCCAGGCACCAACTTTCAGAGGGGGCCAAAGCAGGAGAGGAGGCAAGGGAAATGAAGAGGAGAAAACCAARCTCCAAATGTTACTCAGTAATCAGGAAAATCCATTAATTTCCACACAGGAGGAAGTTTGCACTGATTAAAGGCACAAGGTTCTCGTCAAAGCCATTCCTCCCCCCCAGTATTTCATCCTGCAGATGTGACCTTAACAGGAGCATCACTCCCCCAGCAGGCTGAGCCACCAGGAGTGTTTGAAATGCAGACACCATCCCTGACTCCATAAAGAATAGGGGAATAATCGGAAAATCCACACTCTCTACTTTCACAGATCTTATCTTCCCAGAAGCCTCTGTCACAGGGATGATACGAGATTAAATCCTGGTGTAAAAGAGGACTTTGGTCCCTGGGGCAGTGTCTCTGCTCCATGCCTGGGCTGTCTTTCCCYACCACACCCTGGGCAGTGCCCACAGCAGAGGCCCCTTTTGCTTCAACCCTCTGCAAAAATCCTCTCGTTATATGTGGGTGAGCCACTGGTTTGCCAGGCACCAGATACACCCTGCCTCCAAAATGTTCAGCACAAAGCAAAAAGCTGGAGAACTGCAGCTCTTGGMATCTCCCTCTGTGTAAATGCAATATTTCCACCTCAGATTTTCCAGGCAATGTCATGAAACACTTCCAGTCACAGCTCTGGGCACCAGTACCACACAAACAGATTGACCCTCATGCCCTTTAACTCTCATTCCTTTCCTTTGGTGGCKTCTCCAATATGAGCAGGGTAGGCAAAGCTTTGGTCTGAAAGCAAACCAAGCCCAGGAGAGGCATGGCCCTGAGTCCAGGATTACCTTCTGCCAAAACAGGACAGGCAGACAATTCCTGCTGGCAGAGCCCTGAAGGTTTCTATGCAGCTGTGAGCCTTAGCAGACCAGATCAGGATCATCACCTGGGCTTTGGGGTTTAAAAGCAATTCTGTTTGTAAACACCAACAGCAATGCAGGCACTGACACAGCTGAAAAGGAGATCTCAGCGAGCTGGAGAGGTCCTGGGGATTTTGTCCCTCCCCACTGTTTGGGGACACAGCAGGTCAAACAGGCAGGGTCAGCTCCCAATACCAACATGGGGTATTTGCACCTTTAGCCAGCCTGATCCTACAGCACACTCTGCTGCACTGGCTTTGTAGGGAGCACACCACCCTAGTTCAGAAATATTTATATGTTTCATGTGAGAATTTCATAAGTACAGCTCTAAATGAACARCAATCCCAGCTGCTTTCTGGGATTCTTTGTTATCACATTCAAGGTGAGATTGCCATCCATAGAGCCAGGTCAAGATACTCAGAAACTGCTCTGACTGGCTCTAAACTATTCCTTTTCTGAACAGTTCAGAGATCTACAAACACTGCCAAACAGGGGAACAGAGGCAGAGCAGGAGTGCTGTCTGGTGTCAAAATGGATCAGAACCAAGATTAGGCCAGTCCGGGTCACCCAGGCTTTATTCCCCTACTCACCCCTCAGTCACTCCCTTTCCACAGGAGGTTTTAACTCCACAGAGTAGAAATCCTTTGTTTCATGAGCACACAGTGAACTGCTGTTCCAATCTGTATTTGTCATGCAGGCCCACCAGTGAACGTCAGCTGCAACATTTTCATCAACAGCTTTGGTTCGATTGCAGAAACAACKATGGTAAGTAAAAATCACAGCACAGCTGCTCAGCTACTGGCTCAGCCTCACTGCACTCCCAGAAAATGCAGCATCACCCTCCTCTTCAGTGTGACCAGGGAAAAACACACAGTGCTCCCAAGCTTACTTAAAGTTTGAGTAAATTAATGGTCAACACACAAGACTCACCCTACACACAGCTGAAGATCACAGGTTCTATCTGCATCTTATAAAAACATTGCACAGGCAAAGGGCAAGGGTCAGRAAGGAAAACAAATAATCTTTTTCTGAAGATTTGCCTAAGGCTTCAGGCTCATCAATAGTTACAGATAATTTGTGTTTAAGTGGGMATAAATCCAGAATTAACCTGGATTCAAAGAGAAGGAAAATCAGCTGAACTCAAATTCAGCTTGCACCAGGATTTCAGATTCCCAAAGATTAAGAGAATTATTCAAGATTAAAATTACTGTTTGCTTGGAGACATATTTCTGGTAGACAATGATTTTTACCAGAAAATCAAAACCAATATTTCTGAGTTAAGGCTCACTTCATACAAAATTAGTGAGCATGGCTAAAGGCTGTATCTAATTGGCAAGGCACTAGGAACAGAGGATCACTAGAACAGGAGATAATTGCTCCATCTGAAAACTATTAAAGATTGGTTGTGACATAACCAGTGAACAGCAAAGGAAAACTCTGGAGGTACAGTGCCTTGCTGCTGTGCTAATTAAAGATAATCCAGAAATATGGTGTTTAATTACCCTGCGGTAATTCTTTTTCTAGAAAAATGCTGAATGAAGAATGCAAGGCTCCAGCTTCAGGYGTTTTGTGCATTCAGGCAGGAAGTTACAGGCTTTACATATAGATCACACCCCTTGACTTGAACAAATTACTTGGCATGCACAGCASTGTCAGAGGAGATCCACAGCCATACAGCTGGGGCTATAAGTCTTTTCTGACACTACATCATTCTGCTGGAAGTGTTTGGGTTGGGACAGTTCAGTTCTGGTACTGGAGGGGAAAAAAACCCAAAAACCAAGCTATTAGTCTGTCTAAGCACAAGGAAACAGATTTCCTAGTTAGTTTGCAGAATTTGTCAGAGCTCACAGGTGAGAAGTCTAGCATGGATTCATTTGTATATAAWGCAAAAGAGGCAGAACTGCCACTGAAATACACATCTGTTCCTAATTTACTGTTCATTGGTCACCTCCTTTGGTGTCCCAGGCAGTAAATTCTGCTCCTACACAATCCAGAGTGCAAGGGAGCAGGACTGGCCCACAAAAAAATCCTTGTGCAATGTACAGAGCACATTCCACTGACGTGTTTTTCAGTGCTTCTGTCCCACACTGTGAGATGCACTGGAGCAGCCAAAGATGCCACATGATCCCTGTAAGCAGGATGCTCTGTAAAATTAGCACAGACCAGCATGAGAGAGATGCAGTTCASCCCCAAGCCACGCTGCAGGGACTTGCTATCCTCTCCAGATGCCACTCATTTCATAGGCAATCTTCCATAGAAAAAGAAAATTCCCATGGGAGCCCAAGAACACCCCGTGGGCACATTGCTTTGTCTAGAAATATCCGAGGCAGCTCTGACAAGCCCGTCCAGATGTCAGGCTGACGCAGCGGCGCACACAGCCTGATCCAACGCGCTCGTGTGAGAGCAGCAGCTCTGCTTGTAAACACCAGCAGCAACACAGGAAACACAGGTACTCAAACAGCTGGGAAAAGGAGATCTCAGCACGCTGGAGAGGTCCTGGGGATTGTAACTGGGATTTACTCTGCAGAGCAGCCAGTCCCTCCCCGCTGTTTGAGGATGCAGCGGGTCAAACAGACAGTGTTAGCTTCCCAGCACAGTTTCTGGGAAGAACAGACAGTCCTGTCTTGAAGGGTTTGTTGTTTTGTTTTTTTTTTTGAGACAGATCTGACTGCTTTGAATTCAAACAAGTGGGCAAATATCAGGGAGAGGAGAAGTGGCAGCTTGCAGAAGAGAGAGGGGCAAACCAGTGTCTTACCATAAGAAAGATTATCTCTCACTGACCCCTGGACTGATAATGGCAAAACTCCCCCAGCTGCTCCACTGGCCAAAAGGGAAAGAACATCATGTTTTAAATCCCCATCATTAGGCACCCTAAGCCTGGTGAGATTCAGGTCTGAGTACTACACAACCTTATATCTCATTACAGTTGCACTGCTACCTGYAGGAGAAGTCACAGGTTTTTATGGGTGTCACTCGTGCAGTTAGAGAAGGATTTAAAATTTCTCCATAGTGGGCTGATAGTTCCTGCAGAAACACCACTGCTCCCCTCCATATTTACACTGCTGAGTATCACAAATCAGTGTAAACCATGAGCTCASCATGCCAGGATTAGAGAAATTGAAGGGAAATGCTCACTTACAGCTTGGGGCATCATGAAAGGTAGAGGAAGAGGAGAAAATACAGGAAAATAGATAAAAAACAGTCACTTGACGCAGAGGGTTGGGTCTACAAATCTCGGAAGGAAAATGAGCTGCAGCCAAAAAAAAAAAGCACAAACTCCCCAGAAAGAAGATATCTGCCCCACAAAGGTTCAAATGAACAAGTCAAGAAATGGTGATCTGAAAAGTGCTGCAAGGTTAGGGGAAACTAAAAAAAAATTTTAAAAGGCAAAGTCATCCACCAAATTGAATTCCCACTGCAGGGATGATTTAGAGCAAGGAAAGTAACTCCTTTAAGCATCCTGCAGAGCTGGAGACCCAACATAAAAGCTTCTAGTGCTGCACATAATTGATTGGACATTTATGTTGGATTCCAGCTCAGGGCTTGTAGCCTGCCACGAGCTCTAAGGACAAGGGAAGCTGAGACTGGGAACACATCCCTGTGAACCCAGCCAGGGCTCCAGTGGGAGAGGGAGGACCAACCACAACAAACTCCTCCTGTCCCACAGCATCACTGCAGCAAGGGATTCCCAAGGACAAGTGCWAGAGGCAGCCACTCTTTCCAATTATTTTATTGCAAACACCAAACAACCCCCAAACACAAGCTCTTCAATCCATTCTTGCTGCTCAAAAGCATAAACAAATCCCCAGACATACCAGACTATCAAACCTGTAGCAAATGTACAAATTCCTCATTCCAAATAAACAGAAGTGAAGCACCTCGGGAGAGGGTGTTGGGTTTTAAGTGAATAAACTGCCCCAGCTTTGGCTTTTCTTCATGTCATGAGGCAACTGATAGGATTATCTGAGCATTTCATTAACAAAGTCCCTGCAATAACAGCAAACTTAAAATTAAGTGATGCCCTTGCTCTCTGCAGTTTTATGGCCTCTCACTGGCTCGGGCAGTTGGGAGCATTTTGTACATTGTGAAGGCACATTGAGAAGAAGGAATATATTTTTATATCATCACCTAGCATTGCTAGCAGCTGSACTCAGGAGGAGYTYTTCCAGAYTCATGTTTTAAAAAGAACCAACACRYAGCAAAGAGACTGAAAAAGAAAGAAAATTCACAGAAGAGCCAGCATAGGCTCCCTTAGACACAGCATAAATATGCAAATTTATTGTTGCTGCTTTCATGCCACAGTTATCTCAACTGAAAAGAGCAAACCAAATGTGACCTTCGAGCCAGCTGCAGCACAGCCACAACTGGGCTCCCAGCATCTCCTGAGGACACGAGAGGCTGGAGGCTGCAACTGTCCAAATGTTAAGTACTTGGTCAGAGACATTTGTACAGGAGATTTCCAATGAGGAAACAAAGCCCCCTGCAAAGCAAACCAAGCAATTCCCTCCAGAACCCCCAGCCCCAGTTCAGCAGAGATGGCTGGTGAAGAGCCTGGGTCACACATTTAGTACTGATCCCAAAATCAGCAAAAGATGTGAGCTTCAATGTATAAAGCTTATAGCAAAAGTTAGGTTTTGAGCACAATTTCCTGCAGTCAGTCATTGTTCAACCCAACCATCAGTCCCACAGAGATGATAAGCACCTAACAAGTCACACAACACATAATGAAAAGGTTTTCACAACAACTCACRGTCTGCTGCCCTCTCAATGTTAGACCTGCAGTGTTCCAGCTGTCTGTGGTTCAGGTTTGTCTTTGCATTGAATGGAGAAGGGAGAGGGTAAAGAAAAACAAAAGAAAAGAAGCCATGAAATGGGACTATGCAACCCAAATACACAGACACAAAACCCCCTCACGCCCCACAAGACCCACTACTAAATGCTACCCTTTGCAATTCAGGATGCTGGCTACAGCTCACAGCCCAGCAGCTCCACTCTCRGCTCAGAAAGATTCACATACCCCACTGTTTGTAGGAAGACACAGAAAAGCTTTCTGCTTTGGGTGCAAACACATTTATTTAGCACCAGGGTCCAGCTCCCACCCCTCACCAGGAGCCTGCTCTTCTCTGATAGAGACTGCTCCTGGCCTTGGCCAAGCTGGGGTTTCACACAGCCTTCAAATTGGCCATTGGGCTACAGCTCTGAAAAGGTAAAGAGCTGCTTTACTCACCTTTCCAAGGCCTGCTCCTGGTGTGGTTTTGTTTTTAATTTTAACTCAGTAGGTTGTAGTGCTCCTTGGCAAGGCAGGCTGCCTTGAAAACGTTTGTTCATTCCTAACCTAGAAAATTAACTCAATGCTAATAAAGCCCCTTATGCTCTGTTGCTCTGTGGTGGGGCCACAGAATCCCCTTCTGAAAGAGTTCAGTCTCTACCCTGTTTTTCCCATCAGCAAAATGTAATTTATCCAAGGAAAGTCTCTCCTCAAAACTGTTCAGGGCAGAGGCTGCTCTGACAGAACTCCTGATTCAGGGAAAAAACCTATGGAGTGCCCTGAAAGGCTCCATCCCTTCTGCCCAACTCTGCCTCCATCCTCCTCTGCTTTCAGCAGAAGATGTCAAGGCTGTGGATTTTGGGAAGGAAAAAGGTCTCAAATGATCTGTTTCCTTGTCTCCTTGCGAGGTCACTAAGCAGAATTTCATTYCAGCATTATCAAATTGAACTGCTTTGATCACTCTGGTTATTCTCTTCCTGCCTTGTGTCATTTCCCTCTTGGGAGTAAAATGCYTTTGTGCCAAATTGCAAAGCTCCTGAATGCCTTCACTGCACAGAGCTGCTGCTMCCCTCTCCCAAGCCAGCCAGAGAAGCAGGCTGCACAAGATAATCAATGCCTGGATGTGATTGGCACACAAATGAGGAACTTGAGTGATAAGAAGGATATGGAGAAAGRCAATTTTCTTATTTTTTTGCCAAGWTTGCAGCCCCAGTCAAACCTCTTTTTTCTTTGTCTGAAAGTTCACATCAGGAATTGGCCCATTCTGTCCATCATTCAGGAACAACTGTGGACTTCTTGGTGATGCTAATTAAGATCTCCTGTAACAGCATCCAGGGGAAATGCTGCATATCTCCAGGTAGCCAAGGAATAAGTGCAGCTTGGCTCATCACCTCTCAGCTTGACTGCAGTGCTGAGGAMAAAGTTTTCAGCACACAGGCTCTTTAACTGTAACCCTTGTCCTAGCCCATGGCACAGCACAGACATACCCTGATTGCTCCCCGTGCCTTCTGCTGGCTCCTTAGGCCGTGTCATGTCCAGTTTGCAGTCACAGTGCTTGGGTTTRTGTTTATGTTCAAATAAGGCTGGACACAAGACACCTACAAGGCTGCTCAGAGCCTTCAATGCTGCAGTTCAGTGACATAAGGGCAAAGGTATCTGAGAGAAAACCACACTCTCAGTGAGCAGGGCAGGACTGTGGAGCAAGCTCACTGAGTAGGAAGATCTTCATAAACACACACAGAGGTAAAATATTAATGCCAAGAAATGGCAAAGCCAGAGAATTGCATTCAGTGCATGTATCGTATTTCTTTGTCCTTGCCTTTTTTATGCCACAACACAAACACTTCATTTTCTGTATTCCAAAACAAAAAATATCCACAGCAAACACTGGTCTCCAGAGGAGGAACACGGAGTAACACAAACCAGAGTTACTCCCCACACTGCTGCACATCCCCAGGGYGGAGGTGGTGCAGYTTCTCACACCACACACTCACAGCAWGCTCCTGGGTTGTTCTCACCTAGGACATGAGGACAGGAAACTGTGACTCTGGAGATGAGTGAGGAGGGGCCTTCTGACAGCCACACACTGTGAGAAGTTAATTTTCATTTGGCCCACAAGCATTTAATTAAGATGCCTCCCCATGGTGACAAAGACTATGGCTATTATTGTGTCCGTGGTCTCTCACGCCTGCTGTGGTGGCAACACAAACCATTGAACACCTCCTGTCTCACCTTTTCCTGTCCTTTTGGCAAGTTTTGGAGCTGAAGCAGTGAATTTCCTCCATCAACAGAGCTTATCTGCAGTAACACAGGCTGTTGTAGGGAAKTTGGCTCCATTCCCTCCCCCCTTCCACTGCTCCATCAGGCTGAGCACTCTTCTGGGCAGCTACCACTGAAGTTTCTTCCAAACATGAGTTTAATTTGTGTTGTACATGACAGAAGTCCCAAACTGGAGCTGACCTGCTAGCATCTAGCTTATTTGTCGCTGAATAAGCAAAACAACCTTTTGCTTTCTACCTATTAGGTCAGTGACATTGATTTCCCCTGACTGCAATGGCTGCAGATCCTGACGCATAGAAAAGGGAGAACTGAAAACATACACATTGTTCTGGGAGCTGCTGCCTGCTGTGAAAAGTGGGAATTCATRGTTCCTTTCCTTTTCCAGGCTTGCATGATGGGCTGGTCCTGCAATGAGACCCTGGYCCCCAGCTGTCCCCAGCTATTCACATTTCCTCCAAACACGCTATCCAGGGTCGACAGAGATGAATAATTAAGTCAGAGGGATGCACTAGGACTTGTGAAGGTGACATTTGGRATATCAGCAGAAGGAAGGAGTGTTGCAACTCTTTTTCATGTTCAGAGGTCTGCTCCTTTTAGCGTCAAGTCYGTGGTTCATTTGCTGTTGTCACAATCATTAATGTCATTAGCAGCTTCTGTGCTCTGAGGATGCAGATGGCACTAAGTGGCCTGAAACAGATTCTARACCACGTGCTTGGCTAGGAAGTGCCTCATCCAAAACACAGAGCACCCAGCACAGTCCTCTCCCAGCCCTCCAGTGCCACTGGACACCACGAGAGTCATGTCCCCACAGACAAGAGGCTGGAGGCTGTAGGTTCACAGTCAAGTGAGCATTTGAGGCAGCAGCATCAGAAAGACTCTCCTACACAGGCATCCTTCAGCTCCAGAGCTTCGTGTTCTCCAGAGGGAAGGACAGACAGGGTGGCAGAGTCAGGGAGAGCCTCTCATGGAGTGCCTGCAGCAGGTATCAGACACCCTCCATTTACTGCCTCCTAATAAAARTCTTCAAAGTACATTAGTGTTAGAAAGGCAGCAAAGAAACCCTTAATCATGAGAGAATCTATTCATTTRGGCCTGGGAAGTGGAATTGGTTTATTATATGCTGTTCTTCAGACGCAGTCTGCCTCTATACTTAGAAAATGTCAATTAATTTATGGTTGTGGAGCTTTCATCCCTCTCCTGATAGCTGGCACATCCTCTTCCCATTTCAATTTGTTGGCTCACTTTCTTATGTGAAAGTCAGAAGAAAAGGAGCATGCAGATYACCCTGGGAGAAGAGAAACTGCCTCTAATAGTCCAGGACAGTGTATGAGCTCTCAGCAGCCAGCCTTGACCTGGGGAACTTGGGGGAGCTGTAAGACTCGTGGTTATGAGGCAAGTCTAATTTTGCATAGTGCTGAGGGACTGCCTTCAATTGAAGAAGATGGTCATCCTATGAAATCTGTAGCATTTATGGCATTTTGATATTAGAGAGGAGAACCCAGAACACTCACTYAGGATTAGGAGAGCAGATTTCATGCATATCCCTCTCCTGCCCACGTACTTTAACCAAGGGCAGCTGCTCCCATCGGCTCATCTGAGTTATCCTCMTATTGACAGACACACAGGGAATTCCTCTTTCATGGACAACTTATCTCACTGTGCCTTTTCCTTTCCCAGCGCTGGGGAAACCACAGATAGTCACAATATGTGACAGTTCAATACCAAAAGAAAGGTTTTGGTTTTTTTCCCCACTTAATCCTCCGGAACGTCCTCCTGCTGACAATGGCCATTTTGACCTCCACAAGTGCACATCGCCTCTGCAGCCCCAGGGTCCAGACAGAGAGGTCCTGACACTTTCCACACAGCTGACAATTGCTGTAACAGAGGGATGCAAGGACAGGCAGCTGCTCATGTTAAGACATGGCTGTAAGCTACAAAGATGAAAATTAATAGCAGTTCCTTGAGGGTAATACCAAAAATGCTTGGCATAGCTTGGGAAMGTGGGCCTGGTCATGGTCTGGCTCATTTTAGAACTATTTTAGTATGCACTTCCCAGCTGTCAGCACTTTGAGGCTGCTCTGAGCTCTGASTGGTGTCTGTGTGCAGGATTACAGGGTGAACATCTTCCTGCGGCAGCAGTGGAACGACCCCCGGCTGGCCTACAACGAGTACCCCGACGACTCCCTGGACCTGGACCCCTCCATGCTCGACTCCATCTGGAAGCCTGACTTGTTCTTTGCTAACGAGAAAGGGGCCCATTTCCACGAGATCACCACGGACAACAAGCTGCTGAGGATCTCCCGGAATGGCAATGTCCTCTACAGCATCAGGTGAGGTGACTCCACCAAGGTGGGGAAGGGCAGAGGAAACTCCCCCTGCTCAAACCCAGACTTTGAGCGTGCTGTTGGATAAAAAGAGATCTAGAGGKTTTTAACATGGGAAATCATACATAATTACCAGTGCCATAGCAATGTGGTGGGAAGGGACTTTTGTTAAACCATATTAAGGCAGAGAGTTAGTCTGAGATGGAATTTAACTCATCTATACTTCTGCTCCTTGCTGGCAGATTTCTTAATATCCCTAATGCAAAATTATTTCAGATATCTTATGTTAGTACAAGCCTAAAACCAGCTGCGCTATGTGAAAACCAGTAGAAGCTCATGAATGCTCTATTTTCAAAGCTGCAGCATTACCTGACCAAAAAAAAAGGTAAAAATCAGAGAAAATCCTAAGTAGAGCTCCATGGCTTTATCTCAGCTTAATTTTTCCCAGTTACCCCTTCATTGCTAGATCCAAGAATCCATCAGTGAAGTTGAACTAATTGCACTGAATTTCTCACAGGAAATCAATCTGAGCCGCCACCTTCACTTCCAACCCCATCCACTCTTTATTTCARACCAGTGAAATTAAGATCAGACCTCATGAGCTCAGAAAGGGAAAGTTTAACTCTATATTGAAGGTTTTTTCACCTCATGTATAATGTAAATTTGCCCATGGAACACACACCCCAGCTCACACTACAGCTCCCAGTGGCAGCCAGGGGAAGGAAAGGCAGTGTGGAGCTGTAAAATGGGAAATAAAAAGTTTAATGCTGCAAAGTAGACAGCCTGCATCAAACAGCAAGGTGGTTCCAGCCCAGAGACCAGCTCTCCAATGGCCAAAACAATAACAGAACTGCCATGTGTGTTGGCGGAATGTGGAAACCTCACATTTCTTAATTTTTAAAACCAAGCAGGAAGTAAAACTAACAGCAGCAASTTGGCAGTCAGTGAGTGTGGCACAGAGTGGTGTCCAGGAGGGTCTGCAGGGACACAGAGGGAGAATAGAGAGTGCCCCAACCCTGCCCAAACAGAGCAATGACTCAGCAAGGAACATGGGAAAAACACCATTTTCAAAGCAAGAACTTGAAAACATTTCAGTTCTTGTTTAAAAAAATCAACTTTCCCATCTCACTCATCTCCAAATGAAAATATAGGTTTCTTTGTAAACACATTTTCATGTGACAATGACAAAAAGAAGACATTCCTGAAGAAGAGCGCAATGGAAATACAAACTTTCCAGAAGGAAAAATTGTCTTTCCCTTTAAAAAAAATATTTCTAAGGTGCTCTGCCATTTTATAACTGGCTCTTTGCTACTACTATTTGCAATAATCAAACTCCAGGCAAGACATTTACAAGAAGGTGGACTTTGTCACACTTCTGTCCCAACATGCCTCTAAACTCAAGCAGAGAATTTCTTACAACATAAGGTTTTAAATTAAAGTATCTTTCCCTCCTGATAAGTTTCTTGCAGGTCTGATGATAGAAAAATTCAATTTCTGTCCCCTGGGTAATTCTGCTATTTCTACATCAAGGCAAAAAGCTGAAAGCCCTAAACACTTCAGGGARCAGCATTTTCAACATTATCAAACCAAATAACTCAAGTCTAACWATCTGGAGCAAATCATTTAGTATCAGCTTGTTGAACCAACCAAATGTTATAAGCATAGATCATGGTACAGGGCAGCACAGAAAATGCAGCCTGCATCTTGTGGAAAATGGAGACAGAAGTAGAGGTCTCAAGGGGYTCTGCAGGAATTCAGGAAGATACAGGAGYTCATATTGACTTAGTACAGRGCATTTTCCCTGMAGAAAATCYCACTGAAGTYTTTCTTTCCCCACACACAAACATAYGATGTTGATCAAACTTCTTTTTGGTGTTTTTTTTTTATATGACACAGAAATGTTCTGTTCAGAGATTTACAAACAGTTCCAGTCTCTAGAAATGCATCTGGGAGGGTCCAGAGAATGGGTTTGGGCTTTCTGCTAATCCAGCCTGCTGTGAACCTGAAGCAAGAAAGGAAAACTGAAGTAGCAGAAGTGTTTGGTGAGGGAACGCTTTGTTCTGCACAGTTTAAAACAGCGTTGCGATGAAATGCCATCTGCAGCAGGCTCTGCTGGGAATCGTATCACAGCCCCAAATGTTCAGCATTTCTGATGCTTTCCAGCAGCACGTGTGAGAGCACAGGCAGGGAGGCACTGGCTGATCAGTCATTGCCCCCAGCCCGGTGTGTCTCAGCAAGGCAGCAGCACTGGGTGCCCGAGGGGCTCAGCCTCAGCAGAACCCCACAGTCTGACATTCCCTGTGCTCTCTTCTCTCCTCAGGATCACGCTGACTCTGGCCTGCCCCATGGACCTSAAGAACTTCCCCATGGACGTACAGACGTGCATCATGCAGTTAGAAAGCTGTGAGTCCTGTGCACATCCCCATTTTGGAGTGGAGATGACCTGTTTGCCCTCTGCCCCTCCCCTGCCATCTCCTTTCCCAGCTGCAACCCCTTCCAGCCCAGCCTGCACCGGAGGCTTGCTCGAGAACCTCTTGCTTGGGATTTTCCATTCATTCAGCACATGTGGCATTTGCTAGAGAAGCCAAACCTCAAAGGATCCCATGTGAGGAGCCCTGGCTTGTTTGTATTTACATTGGCCTTTCACTGTGCAGGAGAGGTGAAAGTGCTTTCAGCTGCAAGAGGGATTTTTTCTCTTTGGATGAACATCTGCCACTTGTACATGTTGCTTATCCCAAAGGAGGGAAAGATGATGAGCATCATCCAGAGAAAGAGGTCAAGTTGAAAAAAGTAGAAAACAGTTCAGTGAGCCAAATTCAAGAAAAAAATGTGATTTATTGCAGAAAATCCATTACACACCATTGCAGCTCCAGTGCAGGTCGTTGCCCTGGCTCTTACCACATGAACAAGCAGTGCTGCCTCAACMCAAATCCCATTCATGACAGCACTGTCAAGGAAGGCCAGGATGCACCTCTGCCTCCAAGCTCTTTTATGCAAAATTATCCCTTTCCAGATGAGTATTTAATGTGTTTAACATGGTGTTTGTCCCTTCCTCTCAACAGTTGGCTACACAATGAATGATCTCATATTTGAGTGGCAAGAAAAAGGAGCAGTGCAAGTTGCTGATGGGCTGACACTGCCTCAGTTTATCCTCAAAGAAGAAAAAGACTTGAGATACTGCACAAAGCACTACAACACAGGTYAGTACTGTTTATCCTTAACTGAGGGGCTCAGTAGAGAGGAATTCAGGATTGTGCATTTACCAGTCTGTTTCTCTGTCCTCTGATGGCACTCTGGCCTTGCCCTACACTTCCAGATATTACAGATATTGATACATATATAGCCAATGACAAAAAAACAGACATAAATGTGTGAAACCCTATTGTCCCCAGTAGAGTCTGCATCAATTCAATGGTGTTTGGTTGAGATCTTCACTTCCAGAATCTTCTTTTGTCTTTGAAATTTAAGTGACAAAGGATACATTGCCAAAGAGCTTTCTTTGCTCTGTTGATGTTCATAGAATCCTAGTATGGTTTGGGTTGGAAAGGACCTTAAAAATKATCTTGCTSCAATCCCCYRYCAYRGGCAGGGAMMYYTTYMMYWMCCCMRGKTKSYYCMARMCCCMAAKKTYMAMCYKRYCYTGGACAMTTCCARGCACRGGGCAGCCACCGCTGCTCTGGGCAACCTGTCCCCAYCCTCACAGGGAAGAATTCCTTTCTAATCTAACYTAAACCTTCTCTCTTTGGGTTYGAAGYMATTTCTCTTTGTCCTAYCACTACCTGCCCTGGGCAGCAGCTGCTCATTTCCTCCCCTATCAAGGCTCTGGTTCAGGCAATGSAAGGAAAATCCCCAGACTCTGTCTGAGAACTCACTGTTCCTTCCCAGTAATCTTCCATGTATCTCCTGTCCTCTGCAGGCAAGTTCACCTGCATAGAAGCTCGTTTCCACCTGGAGAGGCAGATGGGCTATTACTTGATCCAGATGTACATCCCCAGCCTTCTCATYGTCATTCTGTCCTGGATCTCCTTCTGGATCAACATGGATGCTGCCCCTGCTCGTGTGGGCCTGGGCATCACCACCGTGCTCACCATGACCACGCAGAGCTCTGGCTCCCGAGCATCACTGCCCAAGGTAGGGAGCACACTTGTCTTCATCGGGGCAAAACATGGCCCTTTTGGGGACAGCATGTGAGTAAATCCCCATACACACCTTCCTGCTACCTTTACACTATCCCAACTTAAGGACAAACAGAGCAAATTCCAGCCCATTCCTGAAAAAATTTTTAAATTCTCTATCACTAGCAGCAAAACTTCCCTTAAGATTCAGCACTCACCACAGCTTCCTGTAGCTGGGAGCTCTGTACCTTACAAATCCCTGCAAGCACCACACATGGATGTGCCCTCTGTATTTTGGCTTTTTAGTCACTTGACCATGATACTTTTATAATAGTACTGAATTTCCCTTTGTGAAGGGTTTCTGGTAAGATCAGACTGAAGTATTTTCCTTGTATTAAACAACAACAGTCAAGGCCTGAATAAATTAAAAGCTTCAGAATTATTGCTACTTAAGAGCCCATGAGGGTTTTCAGTGACCTGACAACACATTCAGGTTAAATGAGCAAGATTCTGGTATCCAAGAACAGATGTCAGCCATGCAAAACACCAAGTAAAAATGCATTTGGATGAAGAAGCCAACCCACCTCTGTCTCTTCCTCTGGCTCCCAGGTGTCCTACGTGAAGGCCATAGACATCTGGATGGCCGTGTGCTTGCTGTTTGTGTTCTCTGCACTTCTGGAATACGCTGCCGTCAACTTCGTGTCTCGGCAGCACAAAGAGCTGCTCAGGTTCAGGAGGAAGAGGAGGCATCACAAGGTAATACATAAAGCATGAAGGACACAGCTGAGATCTGTCCCAGCAGAACACCRTGGTCAACTGAAGCTCCCAGGGAAGTCCTGAGTATCGGGTCAGATATTAAGGAGGCTCAGAGATCAGAAACCAGGGCTGCCTCAATGAATTGTGTCTGTTCTAACAGCCTGCAGACCCCAGGAGCCCAGCAAGCTGGGCTTTGTTAGCCAGCCAAGCGGTCTCAGCCAGAAGGGGAGCTCTCAACAGAACAATTTTCACACAGCAGTGTTCTGGTGTGGGTTCTCCTCCCCAGAAGCTGCAGCCAGGGCTGGGGGGAGGCAGGCAGGGAGGTGTGAGGGGTGTCTGTCAGAGCACAGCACCCCCAACACGACAGCCCACAGCAGCCCGCAGGTAAGTGACACCACTTTTGTCTCTGCCATCTCTGTGTTCAAAAGCATCTGCTTTTCACACTGACTGCAAATTCCTCCTGGAAGCAAAGAGCTTTACTCAAGCCTTAGCCTGCTCCATGCTTACCC